>NC_046156.1:54962120-55188640 GCF_011064425.1 Rattus rattus
CTGTCCTTCCTAGCACATGTCTTAAGCACATAGTAATACTCTTTAAAAAAAAGTTCTTCTTGCAGGGCTGTGGTGCTGGGGGTTGAACCTGGGGCCTTGTGTGTGCTAATGTTAAGCTCACACTCCACTACTGACCACTAAAGGTACTTTTTGTAGGATGGAAATTTAAAGGGAAAGAAAGATTAATCCGTTGAAGAGGGCTAGAACTCTCAAACAATGCTGGAACTGGGCAAACAAAACCAGCTTATTTGGTAGCATGGAACAAGTGGGTAGCACCCACTGAACCACCGTTTCTGAGACCCAATCACATGGAAATACCCTTTATATACAGAGAAAGTTTTAGCTGCAAATAAGGTCAAGAGGACTTTTATGCATGTAAAATATGGTTTAAAAAAACCCAGGAGATACTTAGGAAAACTCAAATGTCATCCACTTCACATGGTTTTAAAGGGAGTAAAACACATAATAGTCGCACTATGTTAAGGTAAAGCCTATCCTCCCCAAAGACTGCACAATTACAGGTGTAACGCAAATGCAACTGAGTCCCTAAAAGCTTCTTTACTCTTGCGTAAATCACAGACTGAGACGCTGAACTCAGAAATGTCGAGTGGTTCCCTGAACTACACGACTATGTGACTTTTTAAGTTCCTATTTTTCTAGTTTTCCTAAGTGAGTGTTTATTATTTTAACTTTTGGTGTAATGGTTCTTTTTATTTCACATGTCTGGCATTCTATAATGAAACATACATACAACTGATTTTTTTTTTTAAATCCTCTGAGTGCAAGTGTGGACTGAAAAGCACTGGAACAGTCTGGGCCAATGTTTCTCCCATGGTCATGATCTCTAGTACGGGGCTGATGAGCCTTCTCTGGGCCATGAAATCAGTTTTCTAAGGGATTCAAAGATATAATTTGAGAAAAGACCCCTCCCCCCTCTACTAGAAAGCAAGCAAACACTTGAAAATGCTTTGCCTTTTTCTGACGTGTACATCTGAAGCTACTCTGAAGCCTAAAGGGCTGCTGAAGCTGGCATGGTAGTTAAAGGAATGGGCATATGGAAAAAAATCCCTGCATTCTCCAATCCTTTCTGCACACCTACCTGTAAGTTTGAACAGAGGCATTGTGACTGGGATCCTGGATTCTAGGACAGCACAGCAGAGGAAGGAGAGAGACTGTGGGGATGGCAGACTCACTCTGTGACATACCAGGCACTCATTTGATTATTTTGTTTTGCCCCCTGTAATCTGACCCTGCCCTGCTAAAAGGGGAGATGAGCTTCAGACCTATTTATAGCTTTCGGACAGCAGTGAACAACAGGTGAAGCCTCTAGGCTTTATCTTGGGATTTTAGAAAAGGTAGCTGTAGTGGCCAGAAATCCAATTCCAACACTCACCATGCAATGTGCTGGCTCATCAAGTGTGCCTTTTTCTTTAACTCCATGTGACCCTGCATCTATTTTTCACTCCACTTACAGCACAGTGTCATGGGCTTCTGAAAAGGGGCTTAACACCAGGAGGGCTTCTGTAGTAAATGTCCTGGTTATGGTCATCAAGTTCTCAGCGCACTCTTACCCATATGTACTCTCATACACACTTTTACACACCCACACTCTCTGGCAACGTATACACTACACACTCTGTCACGAACACCATACTCTCACACACTCCCATACACACCCACACTCTCACACTATATACACTCCACACACACACACACACACACACACACACACACACACACACACACACACGCACACTTTTCCTAGTTGTGTGGCCTCATTGTTTGAAAGCTGTGACTGACCTGGGTAGTAGCATATAGCAAGCAAGAAAGATATAGCTTCTACTTAAATCCTAACAGATAAAATCCAATAAAATGCTTTTTCACATCAGGCATCATGGAGAATGCCTGCACTCAGGAAGCAGAGGCAGGAAGATCATAAATCCATGGTCATCTGCAGCTATGTAGCAAGTTAAGACCAGCTGGGCTACATGAAAACCCAGCTCAACACCAAACAAAATCTCTAAAATATTATCAGGTTTGAAAGGACGCTATGAAGAAAAGAGAGCATGCTCATTCTAATGGCGAAAGGTGGTCGGGGCTAATCCTGTGATGTAGGCCAGGAAGCTCTCTCCTTGTGCTTAATGAAAAATGGGAGCTAGAGTTGGCTTCAAGGTTGAGCACTTATTGCTCTTGCAAAATTCCTGGGTTCAATTCCTAGCACCTATATGACAGCTCCCAATTGTCTGTAACTCCAGTGCTAGGGAAATGCATGTTCTCTAAGGGTAGTCACACCTGTGTAGAGCATATACAAACATATAGGTGCAACAAAAATCTTGAAATTGCATTTTACTTATTTATTTGTGGTATATGAAAATCAGAGTACAACTTTTGGGAGTCAGTTTTCTCCTTCTACAATGTGAGTTCCAGGGATGGACCTCGGGCTGTCAGGCTTCCTGCAGGCACCTTTACCTGGTGAACCGTTTCATGGCTCCCAGAACTGTTACTATCATGGACTTTAGATATTGCGCCCATTTTCCTGACTGCACCCATGAATGCACTCTCAGAAGATCTCTTGCTCCTCTTTCAAAAACAACTGGGGCTGGAGAGATGGCTCAGCAGTCAGAGTACCTGCACAGGACTGAGTTTGGTTCCCAGCACCCACAACAGATAACTTGCAACTCACTACAACTGTAGTTCAAGTCTGACTCTGTCCTCACGCCTGCCTAGGTACATTAAACATGAGTGTGTATCTCTCCGTTTCTGCTCAGACGCTCAAACCAGAGCATCGATATCTACTATACAAGTATTCTACCACTGAACTGTAGCCCCAGCACCCTTTTTCTTCTCTGTCCCCCCACCCTTCCTACCTCTCTTCCTGTCTTTCTTTACTTATTTTTCCAGTTAGGGTTTCTATTTGTAGGCCTGGCTGTTCTGGAACTCATTCTGTAAATCAGGGTGGCCTTAAACTCAGAGATCTGCCTGCCTCTGCTTCCTGAGTGCTAGGATTAAAGAAAGGCATGAACCACCACTGCTTGGTGAGTTTGATTTTCTTTTTTTTTTGAAGTCCAGTGTAGCCTCTAACTCTCTATCCTCCTTCCTCAGCCTTCCGAGGTATGTGCTGCCATGTCTAGTCCCACTCCTTTCAGAATGAATGACAGTGTGCTCTCCATTTCTTTGGGTTCTGCTCCTATAGACTGAAAACAGCTTTTCACACACTGTGTTTGGAAGTCAGGCGTGTTGGTTCACTCTTGCCATCCACCGTCAAATTTAAGGCTAACCTGGGCTATAATGGGAATGCTAGACCAGCCAGGGCTGTGAAATGAGATCTGAGAGACAGAGAGGAACAAACAAAACTAATGTGTTCTAGTGGCTTGAGCCTGCAATCCGAACTACTCAAGAATTGAGGCAGGACAGGCAGGACAATCATAGACTCAAGGCCTGCCTGGGCTTTGGAACTAGTCCCAATGATGTCTGGTAACTTGGTGAGATGCCCAGATAAGATTAGACACACAGTCTGGGGCAGGGCCTGGAACAGATAACAAGGGAGAGAGCCTGAGTAGATGTGAGAGCCTTCAGATGAAGGGCTGAGTAGGTCGGAAAGCGCCTGACAATGTTCCAGTCAGGACAGTGAGCAATTCCCCAAAAAGATTGACTGTTGGAAGAGGCCCACAGACAGAGACTTGGTGCCCCTTTGGCACCCACTCTGTTTAGCACTGAATGTAGGGTATGGAAGGCAGAAAGAACATAGTTTCAGGGGTGCAGATAAAAAGGTAAGGCGGCTAGAAGCTGTCATCCAGCGGCCATCCTCCAAATCGGCTCAGAACAGGCTCAGCAGTGCTGCTCTTCCAGGGGACCAGAGCTTGGTTTCCAGCACCCACACTGAGTGGCTTACGACACTGTATCAACAACTGCCGGGGACCCAGGGACCCTTCTTCTTACCTTTTTTTTGTCTTCTATGGCACTGACATTCAAGCTTTTCTCTCTCTCTCTCTCTCTCTCTCTCTCTCTCTCTCTCTCTCTCTCTCTCTCTCTCTCTCTCTCTCTCTCTCACTTAATGGCTCAGTGTTTAAAAGTACTAGCTGCTCTTCCAGAAGACCCTGTACTGTCACAGCAGGGCCCAGGTACTGTTCTGAGAGGAACACAGGCTTTACTAATATCAGTCCACATGCCACACTAGGGTTTCATTTTTTTTTTTTTTTCGGGGCTGGGGATCGAACCCAGGACCTTGCACTTCCTAGGCAAGCGCTCTACCACTGAGCCAAATCCCCAACCCCAGGGTTTCATTTTTTAACTTATATGTCGATCTCAAATTTTACAGGCAAAATAAGCACAAATTTACAAGATCTTTTGACCTATCTTTCAAGATGTCTTTAAATTCTATGTACTATGGATTTTAAAATCCATTCAGATCAGGTATGTTTGATCTCAGCTGTACATTTTATATATACCAAACACACGCACACACACACACACACACACACACACACACACACACACACACACACACACACACCCCAAGATGTTTAAAATAATGTGCAAGACTTTTCTGACTTTAATATCAGAATCTATACATCTCAAGCTCCTACAAGAAATGCTAACACCATCAATTTTGTCACATGCACTACAGCCACTCTGGAAGAATCTTTTCCTCAACAGGGCAAGACTCCAAGCTCCCATCTGTAAAAGTTCTGACAGGCAGCTGTCAGTTTCTGATGACATCTGCCCAGGAAGGCATGTAGCTGCCTGTCTTTGACCCCCAAAGTTCCCACAGTGTTGACAACTGGAATCTGTACTTGTTAAAGCAAAGACTGGATCTCACCATCTGGGTTGCGAGGTAATCAGTTCCCATTCCCAAATGCACTAAGATGGCAGTGCGTTTGTTGGAGTAGTCCATGTGCTAGAAGAGTGTTCAAGCAAAGGCCACCTTGAGCTCATCTTGACACTAAAATGTCACTTGTTAACCTACTTTGGTATATTTTTCAATTCGATTTTCATTTGGTGGACAACATGTTATTGCCTGGTTACTTTAAAAGTATCACAAAGCCTTCTTAGGCAATTTTGCAAAATGATCACTCAGGGCATCTTGGCTCCTTTTCATGAATTTATGGGTATCAAGTAATTCACACAACCACATTGGGGTTTTGATGATGACCTTGAGTATTGCTTGTCATGAGAGCTACAGAGCTGAACCCTAGCAACCTAGTTTCTTCAGGTAGGCGTCATGCCTGTCTAAAATATCCTGAGTGGTTCTACTTAAAAGTATTTTGTCACTTAAACTTGGTCTTCTTCTCTTGCCTCTACTTATCCAGTGCTAGGGCTGTAAATGTGTGCCACCTCAACTGGCCCACAGTCTTATTCATAAATGAGGATATGACAAATAGTTTTGAATAATCACCCAAAGCAAACCTTGACTTATGTACTGTTCTCTATTTTTCCATGAAGGGTCTGAGTCTCCCCTTTGGATGCATATAATTGCAAGGAACAACAACTGTAATCTGTTTATATACTGTTTCTTTTCAGATAGATATATATGTGCATCTATAGTGTAGGCACAGTAAGACAGCTCACATAAGGAATACAGTCATATGATACATTGCTCTCCCATTTGAGCCTCTTGGTAAACCTTGCTACTGACAGTCGACAAGCCAAGGGACACCAAAGCAGGTGATGAACAGCGTGGCTGTGTGGTTGGTACAAGGGAAGACTCATGCTCTGGCAGGGTGACACAGGACCCTGCCAAACTTCAGCATGCTACTCAGAAAGGAATGCTTCCTTCAACACAATGGGCCCTATAACAAAAACCACAGAAAGAAGAGTCTTAGAGAGGCTGAGGAGGCTACTTACTATATTGAGAACAAGCAAGGAGCTTGAGTGTCCCCAGCACTGTCCAAACAGAGCATTAATATCTGAAATATAGGGGCTGGAGAGATGGCTCAGTGGTTAAGAGCACTGACTGCTCTTCCAGAGGTCCTGAGTTCAAATCCCAGCAGCCATATGGTAGCTCACAACCATCTGTAACGGGATCTGTTGCCCTCTTCTGGTGTGTCTGAAGACACACACTTTATTCATACACATAATAAATCTTTAGAAAATACCTGAAATATAATTTCCTATAACGGACCTTGGTGGGTTTGGTGGTTTGAATAGGAATGGCTCCCACAGATTCATGTGTTTGAATGCTTGGTCCTCTGAGGAAGTGTATCACTGTGGGGACAGGCTCTGAGGTCTCCAATGCTCAAGGTATCCCTAATGTGGCACAGACTCATTCTGCTGCCTTCAGATCAAGATACAGAACTCTCAGCTCCTTTTCCAGCACCATGTCTGCCTGCAAGCTGCCATGCTTCCTACTGTGACAGTAACTGACTAAGCCAACCCCAATTAAATGTTTTCTTCCTAAGAGCTGCTGTAGTCATGGTGTCTCTTCTCAGCAATAAAAACCCTAAGACAGTGGGGAAAATACAGTTAAGCAAAGAACTTCCAGTTTTTTATTTTCAAAAATTATTTAACAAGAAAAACAGTCAATCAAGTCTTAAAAAATTAGAATGGATTAATTTACAATAAAACAGTCAACTTAAAATATGAGCCCCTTCAGGAGGACCATGGAGGCCAATAGTTCTCCTTTAAACAGCAGGATTGCACAGTTGACCTTCTGACCTATAATAACAGCACAGAAATACAAAAGCCAAACAACTTCCACCCGCATTCCCTTCTCTTCAGAGTTTAAACACTTGCTTAGAGAAATACTCATAGTTTTAAAAAACCAGTTGTATTTTTAAAAATATCTACAACTAATCTCATCGAGAACACTCTTAAAACAATTCTTATAAAACACAAATACCTTAAAATAACTTTGTGGCACATGAGATAGCTTAAAGAAATAGCAAAATAAAACTAATGTTCAAGAATGATCATGTCTTTCTCTTCTAAATAGAAGCCACCCAGGCAAAACGTTTCCCATTCTACCTCTGCGTCCCACAATCAGCAGAGCTAATTCTTCTGATCCTTGGTCGTAGCTGCCAGCTTCAGAGTTTATGACTAAATACAAAAGAAGATAAACTAAGCTCACACATTCTCTAATGGGGAAAACAAGCATTTGTCTTTAGAGAGTTTCTGTCTATCTTCAAGTCATGACAAAGTTCACAGCAGTTTAAAGGCTGACTCTGCAGGTGGCCGGCTAAAACACGCCCACCTCCACTGTGCACACAGCACTCCCACGGCACTAGTAAACAAAGTACTGAGTTACCAACTCACACACTCTAAGTCCTGGAACACATGGCATTTAACAGGTTTACACGGATTCGGTGTCAGAGGTCTTAGAACGCTTATTTTCATACTCTCCAATGTGTGAACAAAGCTTCAACCAGCTGCCTTACAGGAACATGTTAATTTGTGACAGTGGGCCAGGCACTTCAATTCAGGAAGAGAGGCTTTGTGACTTTGAGGCAAGGCAAACCAGATCTTCACTAATTATGCTCTCTAAAAACACTTTGATACCACACCAACTGGACTTACTTGGCTTTTAAGTTTGTCACTGTTGTGCCGAAACCCCACCCTGTGGGAATATATGCTAGTAAGGGCATCTGAACTGGAGACCAACTACGGACACACATACATCATATGTGTACACACACACACACACACACACACACACACACACACACACACACACACACACACACACACACACACACACAGGATATGGTCAAAAGGGCCAAGGAGAGTAACTTTCTCAACTGGAGTTTGATAAACTTTTTAGGGATCCACCACCAGTCATACAGACACATTAAAAAAGAACAAGACCAAGTTTTGGCCTCAAGCAGCTTCAGGAGGATGACTGCGCCATGTTGTAAAAGGCAGCAGTTTACTTAAGAATGCAAACCCCTTGAGAATGATCCCAGCATTAGCACTGAGGAGCACAGCATATGTTTCTTCCTTCTTCTGATTAGTTTCAAGGTGATGGGGAATTTGCTTAACAATAAAAATTCATTAGAAACCAGATCAGCTAGGTGTGTGTGGTGGCATGTGCCTGTAATCCCAGCATTTGGGAGACTGATGCAGGAAGAGCATTGTGAGTTTGAGGCCAGCCAAGATTACATAGCAAGTTCCTGTTATAAACAAATGAATCCCAAGGATCTCAGATTTTTAGGTGTCGTAAGATCAGAAGAGAAAATGGCCATTTTGGAATTAGGTTTGCTTTTTTCAATCAAGGCATCCAATTTTATGTTTTCATTGAAATTACTGAGATGAGTTATATTTTAAGTATCACCATGACTAACAAAACTCACCAATGAATTATCAGGGCATTACCACAAATATCAAACTTCTATATGACAACAATTAATGGCATTTTACATTCTTTTCTCAAGTAGCAAAGGATACCTCTTTATTTGAACAAACATATCAGCTTTTGTTAGTTGGTAGCCTAACTTATAGACATGTTTTAAATACTTTTAAAAAGCTATATAGATTAAGAACATTTATCTAATGGGGGAAGAGATGGAGGTGTGAACTCTGGCTTCAGTTTCCATGGGGCTAAAAATATGGGTCTGAAAATGTAAAGGTGTCTAGGCTTACCCAACAGCTCACCAGGCATTCCCAGTCCTGGTGTAGAACCACACTAACTTTTATCCTTATAGCTCGAACAGCAGGCATCAGGCAAAAGTCTACAAGCAGGAGTAATAGGCAGGGAGCAAATATGGATGAACTGTTTTCTCTGTGATCTAACTGGCTTGTTCAAGTTTTGAAACCATGACCTGGTCCATTAGCACCATGGTTTGTTCAACTGAGATAATTATTCAAGCTCCTATAGGATGCTCGAACTGATCTAGGCTGAAAGAGAGGGATGGTGAGATGGGAACTGAGGGTCACTCTCTCCATATATATATATATATATTTTTTTTTTTTTTCCCATGAAGAAACTATGCAGCAATGATATAACCTGCCTGCTAATAACTGTATTTAAGGTTTGAAGAATCATTAATCACAGGTATAAAGTAATGACATGCCAATTTTTACAGTATCTGACTAACTATAAATGGAGGGCTTCCTGGTATGAACCAATTTATTATAATGGAAGCTCATTGACTATTAGATTATCAGTAAGCTAGAAGAAATTACAAATATTTATAGGTGGTAACCTACTCCCCCCTCCAAAAAAAAAAAGAGATTAGCTAGAATTAAATGAAATTAGTCATAATAGTTTCAGTTCCCTCTTCCTCCTGGGAGAACCGCAAAGAGGGAAACTGTCTTTGTGTACATATACAAAGCATCTGCCATCAGGTAGATCCACCTTTCCCTCCAAGGTAGATGGCTCATAGTCACTTTCCTATACAATGGTTCTTGAAACATCTATTTCAATACGAACTATAACGGAAGCCTACAGAGCACTGTTAGGACAAGGCACTTTGTTGTGAACGTTGGATTTAATTGCATGCAGCTGAGAAGACTAGGATGCACTTACGTCAGTACTCATGTTTGCATTTATGAATACAGAGCAGACGCCAGCTTATAGAATATAGCTGATCACATTGCAAATCAGGCAATCAGCAACACTAATTCTATTCTTGGGAAGAGAGTAATTTTTGACATTTCCCCCAAAACTAACAAGGCCAAGTTCAACAGTTGGGGGCAAAGGGGGAAATCACCAGCAATTGTTACCTTAGAGCTTAAGAAACTGTTGACAACAGAATTGCTTGTCTATAGTTTGGTTCTCTGCATCAACGTAAACTGCTTTTCGGAGGACAAAGCCAGCTGGCAGGTGTGTTTGTTTCTAGGGGAAACCCAGGGCAGAGAACTACTGGGGAGAAACAGGTTCATTTCTCTGGTCGGACAGCCGAGTGAGGAGGTAGTTATTCTGAAGAGGTCTCAGGTTAGATGGCTGTGCTCAGTAACTAAGTCGGGGAAGCAGGAAGCAGGAGCTTCTCTGAGATGCAGAGAGCAGCAGAAACACGTCTCCTCCAGGGATGTCAGAACCAGGGCATCAGTGCAGCTGAAACAGAGACAGGAGGTAAGAGAAACAAGGGCAAAAAACTCAGTGTCAGTCAGGACATTTCGAACTTGTCCTACCTTGAAAGTGGCTCGTTTCTGATGACAGAACTTTTAAAGTGTCTAGAACAAAAGAACACCATGTCATTTAGTTTCTATAGTGTCAATCCTTAGTATGGTGTCTTCAATATGTGTCCACTCCACAAACATGGCACATGCAGGTCTCAAATTCCTAATACTCAAAATAGGAAGCTGTCTGTAGAAGACATACTGAAAGAATTAGATGCTAACACTCCCTGACAGGGTACCATGAGGAAAATTAGCCACCTAACATGGACGCTGGTACATGAATCACATCTTCTAAAAGAGCAGGAAGTACTCCTAGCTACTGAGCTATGTCCCAGTAAAGCTATTTTCTAGTTGCAAATATATGAAAACTCTCACTTCAATTGCAAGAGTCGGTAGTGCTCACACTATTCTGAGCTGCCTAGTGCTAAGCAGGAGATAGGACAGGAGCACACACTCACCTTACTACATCACCACACAGGGCAGCCCCATACAGCCTTGAGTGCCATCCTCACTGCTGTTGAGCTTCTTCATCCGGTACTGGCGTATCTCCCTTACAAGCGTGTAAAAGGCATCCTCCACACCCTGTTAAAAGAAAAAGGGTAAAGAAGAACAAAACAAACAAACACTGGACAGTCCAACTTGCAAGCTCTCATTTCCACCTCTCTATGTGGATTTGATACTACTCAACAGCTCATCAACTGGGGTGACTCGGGAAGACACTAAAACCAGCACACCTAGAGGACCCCACTGACTGGCTGATAACTGCCATGTTTTTTATAAAACGCAAAGATAGTCCAACAAAGAGAAAAGGACAAGGTGGGGAAAGAGTACAGAACTGCCAATTATGAGAAGTCCCTCCAGTAAAGTTCCTTCCTCAGTAGTGGCAAGTGTTGATGGAAAAAAGGATTCACACTTGACAAGTTTGTTTAATCTTGGAATAGTTGAGCCTGTTAAGGCAGAACTAGAAATCCCACAGTAGGGGGTTGGGGACTTAGCTCAGTGGTAGAGCGCTTGCCTAGCAAGCGCAAGGCCCTGGGGTCGGTCCCCAGCTCCGAACAATCAAAAAAAAAAAAAAAAAAAAAAAAAAAAAATCCCACAGTAGGGCTGGAGAGATGGCTCATTGGTTAAGAGCACTGACTGTTCTTCCAGAGGTCCTGAGTTCAAATTCCAGCAACCACATGGTGGCTCACAACCATCTGTAATAAGATCTGATGCCCTCTTCTGGTGTGTCTGAAGACAGCTACAGTGTGCTCATATATAATAAATACATAAATCTTAAAAAAAAAAGAAAGAAAGAAATCCCACAGTACAGTAGTGCTCCTTTTGTTTAGGGGGGCAGGGTTGGGGGAAGAGGGGAGAAGATTAACAAGAAACAAAGACCAACCATACAGAAACCACTGTACCCAAAACTCATCATAACTGACATAGATTACATCTCCACCACACGTGACCAGTCAGACATCTCTGCTTTAAACAGACACTCACACTTGCTCAAGTCTCTATCTAGCATACCTGTCGGGTCTTGGCTGAGGTTTCAATGAATGGAATTCCATAACTCTTGGCCAGCTCGTGGGCTTGCTTTGTGTCAACTGTCCTGGTTGGCAAGTCACATTTGTTCCCTACCAGCACCATGGGTACATCATCAGAGTCTTTCACGCGCTTAATTTGCTCCCTAGAACAAAGCACAGTAGCTAATCATAAGAAAAGCAAGCTTTCTGGAAGGAATGAAATGGTAGGGCAAGAGGAAGTGGTAAAATTACAAAGTCCTTTTAGCTACTATTACTTAGCTTACACACCAAACACTTATACAAATGTAGACCTGTAAGTTAAGAGTGTCAGTTAGACTTGGTGTAGAAGCCACGTGAGGCTGTGTACACCAGTTCACATCCTAGAAATAGCTGGCTCTTATATACTGATGCATGCATGTCCTTGTTAAGTTCCTAGATTTTCCAAGGAGCTTGGCTCTGGGTTTAATTGGAAACTACAAATGATCCTTCAGATTAAGTTTAGAAGTATACAAAGTAGAGCTTATGAATTCTAAATGACTTAAAAATTAACTTGTAGGGGTTGGGGATTTAGCTCAGTGGTAGAGCGCTTGCCTAGCAAGTGCAAGGCCCTGTCGGGTCCCCAGCTCCGAAAGAAAAAAAAAAAAAAAGATGTTGATTTTTAAAATTAACTTGTATCTTATTTTGTGTGTGCATGTGCCATGGCATGCATGTGGAAATCAGAGGAAAACCCTGGGGGTAAGCTGGTTTTCTCCTTTTACTATGTGGGTCCCAGGGAGTCAAATTCAGGTTATTGAGCTTGGCAGCAAGCACCTTTACCCACTGAAGCATCTTGCTGGCCCCTAGATAACTTTTTGAGGCTCCCTTTGCAACAACAATATTTACTGGAAGATAATTCACTTTTTAAGATAGGTGGTGCTCTAATACTTTTCTCAAACAGAATTATAGCTGGAAGCTCATGATATGTAACACTAAGAAAATTCTAGAATTACTCTTAATAAATGTATGCATTCAGGCACGTGCATAGATTCAGAACTATCAAAAACAGCTTTTCAATAAAAAGACAGGGTTTCTCTATGTAGTACAGGCTGTCCTTGAGCTCACAGAGATCTGCCTCTTGAGTGCTGGGATTAAAGGTGCATGCCACCATCCCTGACAAAGATAGTTTTCTTTTAGTTCACATACAATATAGCACCCAGTACATCTAAAAGTTACTGCCTTAGGTTCTTGTGACAAACAACTTTTTGCAATAATAAAAACTAATACCTGGTAGTCATTAGTCTGCTACTGAGTACTTTGTTGCTTCTGTGGCCAAGGAACTAATTTTTTAGGTTTTTTTTTTTCTTTTCTTTTCTTTTTTTCGGAGCTGGGGACCGAACCCAGGGTCTTGTGCAATTTTTTAGTTTTATGTAAATGTCAAATAGCCATATCTGGTCATGGCTATATACTATTGCACAGTGCTATATTAGACTCTACCCTGGAATTTCAGTCACTTACCTCAACCGTATCCTACTAGCTAGCTACAGAACTACTTGGTATAATGTCAGAATCCTTTCCGTCCCCATCTAAAACCAAAAAACAATAACAACCACCATCCCTCAACCCAACAAACACCCCAAAAACCCAGGATCTTACTATATATAGCTCAATATCTAGACAAAGGTAGCCTTGAACTCTTAATCCTCTTCCCTCAACTTCCCAGGTACCAACATGCCTAGTGGTGATTGCCTAACTTCAGGGATATTGTAAACTAGCCTAAACATATGGAGCATGCTGATGTTGGGTCGCTATGTTCCTTACATTAAACCTTCTGAGGGACAGACTCAATTTCTTCTCAGGATCAGTGCACTTCTGAGCAAGTGATTTATTTTCGGCGCACACAAACTGATAAGACAGCTATCATGCTTACACTGTGCCTGATGAAGGTCACTGAGGTCTCATGTCAATATAGAATATGCTCATTGATAACTTAGTTTCCTTTTCAACTATTCTAAAAATTAACAGTTTTTGCTAGACACACACATGCCCCGGTGCAGATGTGGTGGCAAGCCTTACCAACTGAGTCACCTCATTGCCCCACTCCACATCCTCACAGGATGCTTTAAGAAAGTGCTGGCTCAGAGAATGTCTTCTCTTGGAATCCAAGGGTAAACTGGTTTTAAGTTTTCATTAACCCCACAAAGAACACCAAACTCTAAGGTCTCGGGGGTGTAGGCAGACTTACAAACATATACTATGGGTCAAACACTGTTCTGAATACCTATCAGTTTGTTTACTCTTGGCAACTTTATGAGGGAGGCATTCTTTTTAAAAAAAAAGATTTATTTTTATTTATGGGTATGCGTGTTTTTGCTCTATGTCTATGCACAGATGTGCCTGGTGCTCAAGGAGGTCAGAGGAGGGTGCCACATGCTCTCGAGCTGGAGCCACAGATGGCCCTGGGCCCTGTGTGGTGCTGGCAGTTGAACCTGGGTCATCTGAAAGGATAGCAGTGCTTATAATCCCTAAGCCATCTCTCCAGCCTTGAGGGAGCTATTCTTATAATAAATTAAAAAACGGAGACACACAGGTTTAATATTTTGTCCTAAAGTTACTTAGCTAATTAACAGAGCCAAGTTTCAACTTTGACAGTGCCTAAAGAGAGAATGCTGCTCTAAGAGAGAGAGACCCAGTGTGTTGTGGCTCTACCTGTTACTAAAGAAAGATAAGGGATGGGCAGTGGTGGTGTATGCCTTTAGTCCCAAAATTGGGGAGGCAGAGGCAGGTGGAACTCTGAGAGTTCAAGGCCAGCCTGGTCAAAGAGTGAGTTCCAGGCCACACAGAGAAACCTGTCTTTACCAAACCTTAAAAAACAAACAAACAAACAAAAAAACCCACAAAAAACCCACAACTCTGAAAACCCAACAAATTACCTCTGAACTCTATTACCCTGTAAAGTAAGAATATTGGCTGGGTGGGGCAGGAGGATAGTAAATCCAAGGTCAGCCTGGGATATATAGCAACATCCTGTCTCAAAAATGTAAAATGAGTAAGAATGTAGTACTAACCTTCTTAGGGCACATGCAGCTTTGAAACCTTCCAGTTCTTTGAGGAAAGCCACCTGTGCTCTCTGACTTTGCTATCATCCTCACCGTTACTCAGTAGCATGCTTCATTTCCACGTATAGTAACAGTACACCACACAGGAAATGTAAGCACTGTCTTCCAGTGAAAATCAGATTCTCTCTTCTTTCTTTCTAATAGTGGGGGTTTAAAGATAGTTTGTGGGCAGAGGTGCCTGCGACTAAGCCAAGTCCCCAGTCCCTAAGAAGAGAGCTTTCGTTGGCTGTCCTCTGACTCCCACAGCATATGCTGTTGCACTTGTCCTGGCTTCCACAAATAAAACAGTGTAACCAACATTTTAAAAAGTTGTGTTTCCTAAATCCATATTCTTTGACATAGCTTCAGAGTGCACATACAAAGGGTTTGTTTCAGAAAACATTCCCAGTACCTGTAGAGGTTAATATCTGCAAAGGATTTGCTATTATTGATGGCAAACACACAGAGGAACCCTTCGCCTGTCCTCATGTATTGGTCTCTCATGGCACTGTACTCCTCTTGTCCAGCTGTGTCCAGTATGTCCAGTAGACAGGTCTCACCGTCAATCACCACTTGTTTTCGGTAAGAATCCTGGGAATATGAAAGGGTGAGGAGGTGGGGGTGGTAGGGACAAGGACAGCCCCAAACTTTAAAACCAGAAAAATGTAATTACTCAGGACAAATAAGCCTAACTATGTGACTCACCCTCAGTCTGCTAATAGGTAGCATAAACAGCAAATACACACATACATAATCACATGCACTCATGACATAGAGGCAAGTGGACTAACATCTGTGAGTTCAAGGCCAGCCTGATCACAGCAAGTGTCAACCAGCCAGGGTAGCACAGTGAGACACTGTTTCAAAAACAAAACCCCAAATCAGCCTGAGCTATGTGGTTAAGACAATAAAACAAAGAAACAAAACCACTAATAAAAATGACAAAACCAGAAATATCTAATACGGTTTTATGGTCCTAATTTTACTTTTATTATATAATGTTCCACATTTAGAAGGCCTGGTCTGTGGTACTGAAAATGTGCTTATATTTTGTTCCATAAATTTATTAAAATGTAACCTGTGTAGACATCTAAATTTGTCTAATATTCCTGTGTTTACAGGTTTACACTTGAAAAAAAATTATTTGGTATTTTGTAAACAGGCCTCGAAATGTAGTTCAGGCAAGCCTTGAAATTGGAACTTCCCCCATCAGCTTCTTGGATGCTTACAAACTGGGTTTATACATACCTGCACCATTAATCCCAGGCAGGTGATGGAAATTTAACATCATACAGAAATATGAGACAAGTAAAGATTTAGGTGATTTTCCTCAATATTCCATAACTAAATTGCAGAGAAGGAATTTCTAGACACAATGACTCAAAATCTCAACTTGTTTCTACCCCAACTCAATCTGGACTAGATCAAGAATGAGAACTGAGGGCTGGAGAGATGGCTCAGTGGTTAAGAGCACTGACTGCTCTTCCAGAGGTACTGAGTTCAATTCCCAGCAACCACATGGTGGCTCACAACCATCTGTAAAGGGATCTGATGCCCTCTTCTGGTGTATCTGAAGACAGCTACAGTATACTCATGCATAAAATAAATGAATAAATCTTAAAAAAGAAAAAAGAGAACTGAAGACTATCCAGAGCTCCGAGTTCTCTATCTTCACTGTATGACTGCCTACAATATTTTTCCTTATGACCTACGTTTCTATTAAAGAGCTGTGACATAAACAGAATGAAAACTGTGTACTTTTAAAAGGACATCTTTAGGAAGCATGTACTTGTCTCTACAACTCTTTAAAATTTACTGCTTTTGGAATACCCAATTACTTTCTCTTTCCTTTACTTTCAAAGAGCAGTTATGGGTACGAGAAAGCCAAAAGTGAGGATAAGGACCTGGCAGTGGATTGGGCCTCACCTCTATGGTGGGATCATATTCATCCACAAAGTGGTTCTGGATTAGCTGGATTGTCAAAGCACTTTTCCCAACGCCACCTGCTCCAACCACCACCAGTTTGTACTCAGTCATTTCACACCTGCAAAAATCTGTAGGAAAGCAGCAATTACGATTAAACCGGCAAGGCAAATCTACAGTACTTGAAGGGCTTCTATGAGTTTACTAAACTCTTGTTTCTAAGGCACCCGACCCGTTCGACACACTTGGCCTTCCACTAAGTTCTCAAAGTGATCCAGAAACATAACATTACTTGCAGGTGAGTGCGGGCCAGATTCTTGGATTAAAGACCCGCGTCTATTTTTCAATCGACTCGGCCCCGCCCTCAATTTACGGGAAAGGACCCCCTCCCCCTTCCTATTCCTGCAAACCCAAGCTCTGGGGTCCGCCTGGCACTACCACTTCCCGAAACTCCCCTTTCCGGGTCCGAAAATCACTCCACGAACGGCCAGAGCCAGCCAGAGTCCCCCACCCAGGCCTTTGTTTCCAGCTCGCCGTCTCCCCGTGTCTCCCCACCCCGCCAGGCGTCCACACGCTGAGAAGTCCGACGCCAGGCAGGCCGGAGCCTTACCTCAAACTCCGCAGACCCCGCCTCGGGAGGCTTTTGTATTTCAACCTGAGAAGCTGTTGGAGACCCCGAAACCGCCATGAACAGCCCCCACCCGGGAGCAGCACTTCCGGCCCCACCCGCTACGTAATCACTGGGCGCCCAGGGCGTCCAAGTCCCCGCCCCAGCCACGTGGGCTGACGACCTAAGTCTGGCGGCCGCCGCACCCCACCCCGCCCCGCCCCTCCCCTCCCCACCCGCATTTCAATAATGAAAGCGCTAGGTGCTAGTGTCTCAAAAATCAGTAAAACTTTATTCGCTTCCATTCTTTCGCCATTAACATGAAACCGGAGAAAGCAAAAATGTTTTGTGTTTACAAAGATAAACGGCCTCTTTACCCAGAGTTCAAAACCTCAAGTGACAACGGGGAAGATGAAAACGCCCTCCCCCACAACCCCTGAGCTGACCCTTGTCATCTTTAGACAAAAAGCCTTCACTCCACTTGCCAGGGACCCTGTTTGGGGCCAATTCAAGAGGAAGGCCAAGAAATCAGGCCAATCCGTTCCCGTGATACAAAGTTGAACAGAAGCTGCACCAAGGATCAAGTGCCTGTATTCAACAGGGCACTGGAACCAGGGGGCTACTTATAAAAAAAACAGGATTCATTTCAGGCACAACTTTTTTATTATTTTTTTTTTTTTCATTTTGTTTTTAAATCAGTAAAAGAAACTGGGTCCTAGAAGCTGCAGTGATCTAAGCAGCAGCAATTTTGTGCATTCGTCTTTTGTTTAAATATGTTTAAATTATCACACTGCTGGCACACTTCATTTGCATGAAATTCTGCACCACACATACTAATTGTAGTAAAGTTATTTGCCCCCCATCCCAGGAAGGAAAAAAAAAACCTATTATGGAAGATAATTTTCACTGAAATGTAATCAAACTTCGTTAAGTGGATTGTGACAAGATTATAAATGATATGAAAATAACATTTTAACATTTGGCCATCAACTTAAGAAAATCGTTTGCTATATAAATTTTTGCAATTTTTAAAGGTAATATATTCTACCTTCATATGGTCCTCAGAATTAAAGCATAATGAACAGAGGGAAAAAAGGAAAAGAATGCAGCTGAGTATTAAGTCATGAAGGTAGAGTATATACTGACTAGAGTGCAGAATTTCATAGGGCCAACAAAGTAACAGTCTGTTTTGTTCACTTACACAGGCCAAGTGGAATTTGCAATTACCAGTTGCGTTAAATGCACCAAATAAAGCTCCTAAATTGACACTATAAGGCGCCACCTTAAGTTTTCCAGGCTGCAACTGTGCATAATTTTAAAATGGTTTCTTAAATTTATTTATTTTTTCTTTAAACATAACACGAGGAAGGTGTTAAAACTGGTGTAATAGCTCAATAGAATAAGTATTCCAGATTTTGGGAGGGATGAAGAGGAAGATATTCAGAACCCTTCACCAGAATCCCCCCAACTTGACCATAGTGGATTAATGATGTGCTTTGTGGACGTGGTTAGTCAATGACACCAGCTTGACGGATCTTTCTTTCTGCACCAAATCCCTGTGGAAAAAAATATAACAGCTAATGATTGAGTGTATTGACAAGCACAACACACAATTCTAAAATAACCTATGAAAGTATTATTATATCCACTACCAATTCTCTTCTAAGAGCAATAAACTTACTGAGTAGAATATACCAAGAAATGCGCTTCTGGGTGTAATAGCACACACCAGCTATCCTACCTTGGGCAAAGCAGAGGTGTGTGTAGTGGGGAGGAGTTCAAGGCCACTCTGATCTACCTATGAGACCCTATCTCAAAAAGGAAAGAAAAAGTACTTCTTACAAAAAGCATCTACTCCATTGAGTTGGGAGCCCAAACTAGTGGTAAGCAATCCTTGTTTCACTAATTCTTTTTTTTTTTTCTTTTTTTTCCTTTGTTCTTTTTTTTCGGAGCTGGGGACCGAACCCAGGGCCTTGCGCTTCCTAGGTAAGCGCTCTACCACTGAGCTAAATCCCCAGCCCCTCACTAATTCTTTAAGTTGAAATAAGATTATCAGTTAACCTTCCTTACATCTCAAATGAAATCATACCATTGAGTTATCTGGTCCCCTTGGCTGACGAAGAACCATTAGACGTGGAGCACTGGCATCATCCAGGGTGATGTTCTTTAAGCGATTAACCAATCGATCAGGTCGAGGAGCTGCAACAGCTTTGGGGCCTTCACTGTAAGAGTGAAAGTGAGAAGAACCAACAATTGCTGGGAAGAAGGCAAGGAGTTGTAGGTTCCCTACCCTAATGACTCACTTTTAATGAGGGGGACTCTTGACTAGCTAGCAAGACAAGACAGACAAGTTTATATCTACTTCCCAGCTCAGAGTTTAACTGGATAGGAGTTTTAAAGAATCCTAGACTTGTCTGTCCATAGAGAGACTAATTCCACAGATACACAAAACAAGGTAACAGATGTTTAAAAAATCCTTGAAAAAAAGCCAAATATGAAGAAATAGGACTAGATTCCTATCTTTTAAGAGAACAATGTTGAGATTAAAAACCTAATAGCATAAGTCAGAATGACTAAGGTATAAAAATTAGACATTTTATTAGCACAAAGTATAGAAGAGAATTGACAATAAGAGGCAATAAGCTAAATTTCTTAATAGCAAGGATCATATAACCATTTATTTTTTAAGATATAGCACACACAGTGCTAACATTACCCAAGTGTTTCTCAGGTCAGGTTTATGAGACTCAAAGTCAGACAATAAATACTAGAGGTAGAAAATAGATAAGGTGGGCACATGGCAGCAAGCTTAAAGTAAGGCATGGATATAAAACAAAGCAATGACTAGCAGAAAAAGATAAAATTAAATAGAGCTAGAAGTGTAAAATAGTTCCTATTAAACCTAATCAGACGAGAGTGGAAAAGAAAGCACAAAATACATAAATAAGGGAATGAACTCAGAGCAGTTATTACCAACCATAATAAACAAATATAAACTCACCAGACTCGCCAAACATTACAGGCGCTACATTTCCCAGTGCGCTGATTAAGGATCACTGAGAATTCCACCTCATCTCCTGCCTGTAGCTCAATGCCATCCTGAACTTCCTTCACATGGAAAAAGAGCTTCTTGCTATCTCCTACTTCATAGTTAATAAAGCCAAACTGGAAAAAAGAAAACACACACACACACACACAAATTTACAATGGAGAAGACATACCACAGAAAGGAAGAGCATTTCATTTTGAAGGATAATGCTAATCCTAATTAGAAAGGACTTATAAAAACATGGTATTACTGGGGCTGGAGAGATGGCTCAGAGGTTAAGAGCACCGACTGCTCTTCCAGAGGTCCTGAGTTCAATTCCCAGCAACCACATGGTGGCTCACAACCATCTGTAAAGAGATCCGATGCCCTCTTCTGGTGTATCTGAAGACAGCTACAGTGTACTTACATACAATAAATGAGTAAATCTTAAAACAAACAAACAAACATGGTATTACTAATGATGAGCTAAATTCAGCCAGTGTTTATGATAGAATTCATCAGGAAAGTCACACCTCTAAAACAAGTGCCATTCATTCTAGGCATGAATAAGAGACAATCCCAAGTGACAGTAATTATTATTAATCACACTTATTTTCTCCTGGCTAATGTTGTCACTTTATCCCTTGTATTTGTCCCAGATCAATAGTCTAAAAAACTGTAAGTCAGGCATGGAAGTTTAAATCCCAGTACTCAAGAAGGTGAGTTCCAGGTCAGCCAAAACAACATAGAGAAATCATGTCTTTAAAATAACAAACAAACAAACAAATATTGGCTGATGACTTTCCCTTGCCAACTATCAGAATAGAATGCAGATCCAGAGACATACCTGATCTTTCACACACTCCACAGTAGCCCTACGAAGGGGTGTGATGTTGTAGGCCATAGTTTGTGCATTTTGGCCAAGTACACACAACTGGAACTTAACACTCTCCCCTTTCTGTAGGCAATCCCCTTTGTTGGCCATCCCAACTATGCCAAAAGGATACACTTCACCTTTCATATCCCCTGTAAACAAAATGGTACAAAATCTAAATATACATATTAAAAATATTGTTACCTTATTAAACTTAAAAGTTTTGCCTTAATGTTGAAGATTAACATGGAAACAAAGCACAAAACACAGACCCCAAATACTAACTTCTAAAATGCATTATGAATACCCCCGCCCCCCCACCCCCCCACCCTCAAAAACTAGGTGGCAATCTGGCAAGACTCAGGCAAACAGATGCAGATAAAAGGATTCTGTTATGATTCAGACTCCTTAAGAGTTCAGGGCTATAAAACAGGCTCTCATCTCATGGCTCTAACCCTACTCTCCACTGTAACAGTAAAAAGTGACCCAGAGACTAACACAAGAAACAGATAGTAAGTGACTTGCTCACTGACTCAGAATTCAGACAGAGCCAATCAATCAACAAGCTTCAGAGGTGGAAATGCTTAAACTACTTCATGATCAGAGGTAACTTTAAAAAAAAAAAAAAAAAAATCAGCACCTAAAACATGCAGGGTCCAAATATCTGAATAATTCCAACAGACTAACTTGTTAAGAAGTATAGCCATACATTTCTATGATTCATAGTTTTCACAGACTCCTCTGAACCTAAAGATACTATCTTTTTAAAGATGAAGAAACTGAACTAATATAATCTAAGGTTGTACAGCCAGTAAGAGGTATCCAGACACACTGAGATATAACTGTATCCCCAAATAAAAAGAAGTGCATGTAACCAAGCAGGAAAATGAGCTGTGTGTCTAACCCAACAATGGCTTTCCTCACTTTGGACTAAGAAGAATAAGTGGATGGATGGGGCAGATGGGTCGTGGTTTCCAAAACCAATATCAAAAACCATTTCAAAATGGAAGGACAACTAGAAGACCTACGCATCCTGTGTTGTCAAGTGCTCTGCTTATGAGCATATGTGGCTCATAACCTTAATTCCCATCTGGAGGGTTATGAACCAAGGAGAGAGCAACAGTGGCTTTTATGTAAAACAGAATTTTAAGAACCTCATGTCATAAATCATTAAGGTTCTTTTCTTACTACAAATGAACTGTTCTCCCCTAATCTATATTACAGTCTGACTTACAGATGAGACAAGAATTTTTTATGAGACAAGTTGAATCATCTGAGTGGAATGTTTCAACTATTCCACCATTAGTTAAGCCATTATCTTTATTATCCAGCATTCCCTACTATTTCTATTACACTTATTTGATGCATACTTATCAAATGAAGTTGGTCTTTCTGGGTGGTGGCTATTGGGAAAAAAAATAAGTACCAAAACTCTTGACTGCTTGAAGATGGGGAGACCATTAGAGAAGTAAATAAATGCAGCGAGCCAAGATCTGGAGGACCCCTAGGTGGTCAGGAACAGCAAGCACACTTCAGGAAAGGAAGTATTCATAAAATTGAATGGTAACTAATAGAAATGAGCACTTTTGATTAACATCTTCAACATTAAACATTCAGCATAATAATCATTTGCTCAGTTTAATCCAGGGTGACCTCATTTTCAAGGAGTATAAAAATAAAGTCTAAGCACAAGAAGAAAAGGCGTCCCTTTTCAGATTCCTAAGGAGAAACCTGGAAGCACGTGCAATGAGTCGGTCATATATTACAGCTGTGTGAAGGCTGACTCCAGTGTGTCAGGGCTGGGCTTACCCTCCTCCACAATCTCAATCATTCCTTGGTATTCAATCTGTGTTGGATCAACGCCTCTCAGAGGACGAATGACTTTACCAGAGTAGATGGTGGGATTTGCTTCCTCAGTGATGCCATTCACTACAGGACAAATGCACACATAATTCTCAATCAGAAATTTAAAGCTCTACCTCATAAGTCAAAGTAAAACACAATCCCAATGTTCACACAAGGTGAATACTTTTTTAGATTTTCAAAGGCTTTTAATTTTTATTTCTTTTATATGTTTGTTATGTGTCCCTGCAATGACTGCAGTATCTAAGATACTGGTTAATAGAAGGCTGTGAGCTGCCTTCAAATTCAAAATGTTATCGCTAAAATGTTACCCAAATCATGAAGGCTTGCTAGGACAGACTTTCATACCCAGAATTTGGTAGTATCAAGAACATGGATCACTGAGAACAGCGAAGGTATGCTGCTTACTGATCTGGGTACCCGAGAACAAACATGGAATACCCTATCTACTGTCTTCCAATCAAAGCATAGGATGAACAGGAATCACAATCCATTACCTGAGTGAGTTTTGTTTACTTTCTCAGCACTGACTTTATTGCCTTTGCCTTTGGACAAGCTGTATTCAACCATGTCTCCCAGTTCCAGGCTATCAACATCACCAGAGAACTCACTAAAGGGAAAGGATAATAAAGTGACATTAAAATAAGCCATCACCACTAACATCAATAGTAGCATGTAGCTTTCTCTCCTTCCAACATCCATGGGAGGTCTGTTTATATTCAGACATTGTTTGAAGGTATTGATTCATTAAATCCTTACACAAAACCAAACAAACCAAAAAATATAAATAAAAATCAAAAACCTATTATATTGAGGAACCACTATTTCTAGCTTAAAGGTAAAGAAACCAAGAAACAAAGAAGTTAATTCATTTGATGAAAGTAACAGATTTTAGTGGGAAAACCTAGATCAAAACCAAAATATTTGGTTCTGGCTCAATGAACCCAATTTTATACTATATAATTGTATATATCAAGTCCTATCACTCTAGTACCAATACTTACAATAAAAACTATCCTTTTACTGAAAAAGAAATATAAAAAGGCAGGTAAATACATTCCATGTTTATGGCAGGTAACTAACTTCTGTATGCAACTTGCCATAACTACAAATAGAAGAGCTGGGTCTCAAAAATCGTAACTACCAAAAAGTATTAACCTGTATTAAATCATTTGAAACTTTAATACAAAAGAATATGATAGGAACAGTTTGCTGCCCAAGAGGCATTCCTTACCTATAATGGAAAAATATCTCCTTATCATGATTAGCTGTTTCAATAAATCCAAAATTATCTTTCAGAGTTGCCACATAACCCAAGAGCCTTTTGGAATTAGAATTACGACCTAAAAGTCTCACACAAGTTGCAATCTGCTGTCCAGGCCTCTGTTTGTCACTAATACTAAATTCAACCTACAAAACAATGAGGATGACAGTTATTATCATTGTCACTTTCCAAGCTCTGTGCCTTTAAGAACCTGACCCAAAACACCCCCAGACGAAGCTTTTCACTTCAGATCTATTTTATAATTACTTCTGATTGCTGTCTCAATTCATAAATGATTGAGTTTTATCTGTCAATATACTCTTTGTAGTTTTAATTTCTCTAAAGGAAGGCTGTCTAAGAAGCAAGCCATGTAAATTTTTGGTGCAATTTTATACTGGTTTGAGCTTAGTAAGGAGTACTTTTCATTTTCTTGTGGCTATGCTTGACTGTATCTAATGGCTGTGACACCCACCTACCGACTGCTAGAATCAGAGGTGTATCCAACACTCATCTCTAAAAGTAACTCAAACTTAGAACCTACCATCCAGTATGTTTTAGCTCACAAAACCCTGTTTTCATTATATATTTAATCTTTTTATTTCTTAAAGATTTATTTTATTCTATATGAGTGCACTGTAGTTGTCTTCAGACACACCAGAAGAGGGCATCAAATCTCATTATAAATGGTTGTGAGCTACCACGTGGTTGCTGGGAATTGAATTCAGGACTTCTGGAAGAGCAGTCAGTGTTCTTAATCCTGAGCCATCTTTCCAGCCCCTACATTTAATCTTTCAAGTGAAAAAAATGCTTCAGCCAAACTTAGCAAAATTTAAACCATTCTTTAGCAATTACAATCAAGATGACAACCTTTAACCTTTCTTCAAATAAGTAGAACTATCTTGCCTTATCTCCTATTTGAGGAGAAGTAGATCCTTCCACATCCTTGGCTTGAAAAGCAATAGTCAGTTTCACCCCACAGTCATCATAAGCAATAATGCCATCTTCTGCCTCCTAAAGAAAATATAAAACACAATTAAATATCCTCAAGAACACTAACAAATTATAACAAAAAGGGAAGATATAGGACTACAGTACTTAGGGATCCTTAACTCGGAAGGGGCAGAGCCACAGAAATTTATTCCAGGATTCTCTAAATAATGCAATACAAAATGCACAAATAAAAGGTACACCTGCCCTCACACAGAGCTGCCTCAATCTACTACCACTGAGCATTTAAGTTTTATTCAGAAAATTAAGCCAAGTATGTCATTTCCAGCCAAGAGAAAATTTTGTGGAGCATGAAGCTTTTTAATGAGGAAAACTCTTTAATATTCTTAAAGTAGCAGCTGAAAATATCCTTTTACTGTCCCAGAGTACTTCAGTGTTTGGTCACTATTAGCAATGTGTAAGAAATTAACTTGGTTTAAAAACTAGCACAAATCGGGCTGGTCCACTGACAGAGCTTTTGCCTACCAAGTCCAAAGTCCTGGGATCAATCCCCAATTACAGAGAACAAGAAATACTAGCACAAATCAAAGCACTAGAAAGATTACAATATACAAGTATTTCTACAATAAGAATTAAAATTTTGCACACACAGTTCACATACAACCTGATAGTAAGTGATGTCACTGTACCAGTAACCACATGAATGGCATTATTCTTCTTCCCTTCTACCTCACTGTTACTACATCATCAAAAACAGTTCATTTGTCATCTACTTAATTCACATTATTTATGATTATTTATACATTAATTTAGTAAGCATAAGTAATTTACCAGACAGGCAATTTTTATTAGTTTAACTATCTCCCTAGTTACACAGAAGTCTGTACAAAACCACAATTGTCCCCAGTAGTAATTTTAAAAGCTTTTTACAATAAGTCTTTTATGTACCTTAAAATTGTCTACTCTGTACTCATAAAATTTTGTTCCTCAAGTACATACCCAATGTCATTATCCAACTGAAAATCTTAAAGTATGTAATGAAGTTCATTATTGAGCCTAAGAGAGCAATCATCAATACTCCTTCTCCCTCAACCAAAACCAATGTCACTTTCTTCAAATCAGTTACTGGCTGTTTTCTAAAGTCATCTTCCCTGCCCTCCCTTCCCTCATCTAGACCTCTTTTCTGTCAGAAATGCCCTTTCTATTGCTACATATTAAATGCCAACACCTTAAGACAATCATTCCGAGACCTTCCCAGTTATTTACTTTGCCAGAGTATCCTCTCAAAATTGCTTTATGTGTTTGGAAGGAAGGTTAGTGGGTGTTTAATCTAGGCCTTTATGGCAAACATTCTATTGCTTAGTAACACTCCAATGTCTTTGGTACTCAGAAACCTTTATATTACAGTAATCACTCTGTACAAGTCTCTTAGTATATTATCTGTAATAGCAGAACTTAGACTTTTGCACAGGCAACAGACTTTTTTACAGTAAACAGAAGCAAACATATGTGAAGGCAATGCATCAAATTTGGAAAGCTTTAATCCTGTAAGAATAAGAGCTTTTGATAAGCGATTCTCAAATGAGGCAGGTTTGCCAAGAGTCATTTGGCAATTCCTTGCAAAAAGTCAAAGATGATGAAGCTAAGAAACGTTAGTATTACACAGATACGTTAAGAACAAAGCTTGTTCCAATACTCCACACGCTGAGAATGACTGAACTCCTGATCTTCCCTCCTCCACCTTACACCATTACCATCATGGCTAATGTGTACAGAATTTTTAAAACGGAGATACTATTTCACTATGTGAACTACAATGCAATTTGCAAGGAAAGATAAAAGACATACAAACCACTGGGATCATCTAACACTTGCCTTGTCTTTGCCTTTATTTGGGCTTGTAGTTTTAGGATTGGAAAAAGTGGCTTCTTTTTCTACAGTGCCCAGAAAACGATGATCTGAATGGGAATGGAATGAAACCGTGCCCTTGGGAAGTTTTTTAATCCTAATAGCATGATTTCTTTGGGCAGAGAGCATATCCTACAAATAAAACAAAAATCAACAAAATTAAAATTACAAAGGAGACAGCAGAACATCAGCCCTCACCACATTCCCCAGCAGCTACTCACAGGGACCACAGTAAACTCCACTTCATCTGCAATGTGGAGCTGGTTCCCATCGAGAATCTCACTGAAGTGGAAGAACATACGAGCATCACGGTCCACACACTTGATGAAGCCAAAACCATCTCTCATGGCAGCAATCACACCCTGAATGAAACCCAAATAACATTTTTTAACTGGTTATGTAGTTGTCAAAAAAAGAAGTTCAGAAACATCAAACTAGTTTCAACACAGAAAAAAAAAAAAAATTCTAATAAACCTCAAGTTGAATTTGGTCTGCCCACCTATACTCTGAAGCCCAATCAGCCCTCAAAAATAAACTCCAGAAATTAAGAATTTCCAGGTTCTATGCCTTGGCAAATATACATTATAAAGATACAGTGTTATGAACTGAACTACAAATACTTAAGCTAAATGGCAATATAGCATAAGAATTTCAAATATTCACTGATATACTTCATGAATAAATGATAAAAGCAATACTTTACTGCTATCTTACGTGAATTTAGTCACAGGTTGCCTTTAAGATATATAAAAAAGGGGTTGGGGATTTGGCTCAGTGGTAGAGCGCTTGTCTAGGAAGCGCAAGGCCCTGGGTTCGGTCCCCAGCTCCGGGGGGGGGGGAGGGGGGGGGAAAAAAAAGTGCAGTGAATTGTTTCTTCCTCCTATTTCCTTTTATCCTATGAAATGTAGGCTTTGTGAGATCACTGTATCCAGAGTATCCAGAACACACAAAGGCTTTCGTGAATCTTTATCCATTTGTCAATGAAATGCACACTGCTTATTTACTGCAGAGATGGACACTAGTAGCTTTGAATATGACCTGAGTATTTTGAAATTTAACTTTTGTCAAACTCCTGATGGTAACTAGGATGTATACTTTTTGCCACAAAGGAAAAAAAAAAAGAGACTCTGCATGAGAAACTTAAGAGTTTGGAAAGAGGGTTTTGTTGTTTTTTTTTTTTTTTTGTAGAGGACACACGTGTGATCCCAGCACTCAATGGCAGCTCACAACTACCTGTAACTCTAGTTCCAGGGAATTTGATATTCAATTTTGGCCTCTGTGGGTACCAGATACATACACGAAAGCAAAATTCTCACTCTTTTCTCTTTGTCAGTTCTCTCCTCGCTTCCCCTCTATTCCTGGTCCCTTCTCTCCCTATTTCTCCCCACTTCCCTCCCCGTGCTCACAGCCGGCCTCCTCTCCTCTCCTCTCCTCTCCTCTCCTCTCCTCCTCTCATTAAACCTCTCATACACCTAAAACAAATGAAGGAAGAGGAGGAGGGCCAGGGATGTGGCAGTGCACACTTTTAATCCCAGCACTCAAGAGGGAGAAGCAGGCAAACTTTGAGTTCAAGGCCCACCTGGATTGTGTTAAAAGTTCCAGGAGAAGAAACCCTGTCTAAACAAACTTACAATAAAAATGTATTTGTTTTTACTGTCAACACTGAGACATGCTACAGATGTTATGATTCCAAATAACACTCAATACCATACCTGAGAAAAGTCAGTCACCAAATGTTTATAAGATATTTGGGTAGCAAATGAGACACACACCACTCAGACATATCCTCATTTTAAAAAAGCAAGCTGTTATCATAAAAGAGGTGAGATCAATTTAGTGCTGTTTAACCTACTGTTTACTAAACAGAGGAAATCTTAAGAAAATATACTTCTTGATGTCTTAATTACCACATTTCACTAGCAATCACCTTATCTGGATTTCTAAATTAAAATTCATTTATATGTATTTCCAAGATATGTAAGAGATAAAAGAGATGCTAAGCCCAAGCTAATTCAAATATATGGGATTCATAGCTACTTTAATAAAGTGACTTCCCAAAACAGTCATTAGCTTACAAGAAATTTCCTCTAACAATGTGCAGGAGTTGGCCTCTCCATCTCTGTGTACTGGGCTTGAACACAGGCTTGAGAACAAACACCTTTATCCACTAGTCATCAGCCTAAGAAGTTTCCAGGTAACAGTGTAAATCAGAGTCCATCATTCAATCCTAAGTGTTAGATAAAAATCCAGCAATGCTAAACACTTACCATCTCTCTGGCTTCATTAGTGAACTGAAATGTATTTGATAGAACCTCTATGTTGGTTGCTCGTTCTAATTTGTCACGTCGGTCTGTTGAAATATTAAACCTAACATGGTCACCTTCCAGCAGGGTCACTTTGGATTTTGTGTCTTTGTCTCCAAAGGGAAGTTCTTTAGGAATCACAAAGTCAACTTTGATTCGTCCTGGCAATGGGTCATTCTGATGAGAAGGAAAAACGATTTTAGCTGGAGATTTCTCATCCTTTTAGCTCTAAGTCAAACAAGAAGAACACACAGTAAATAGCTTATTTAAAATATAGTGCCCTGAAGGAAAAAAAGTGCTGACAATATTAGCTCAATATAAAAGCTTCATCATTTAAGGCCCCATGACAACCATAAATCAAGCACTCTTGTTAATACTGCACTGTGATACCAAGAAATGTTAAGGAAAAACATTAGCCCTTTGGATCTCACATTTATTCAGCAATGATGCCTCTCACCTTACCTCCCCACGAATTAACAAATGGTAAGAAAGGGGAATGGGGAAGTAATACAGTAGGATCTTTCCTAATTTTGGTAAAATTTCTTTTGGTCTTAATTGCCCAGTGAAAACCAAATAAGCAAAACCAAACCCATCAACATACCATTCATCAGTTTCTCTTTTCTTTCTGCAGCACTGGGGACCTTTTGCATGCTAGGCCAGCCCTCTGCCATTGAGCCACACCCTCAGCATCTATTCTGCTTTTCTCTAAATACTTATTGAAAGATACTCCCCACTACACACAATTGTACAAATCAAACAGACTGCAGTTTTATTGTATCACACCACAATACTGTACTACTGATTGGTCAAAAGAAGACACTGCTGATAAAGACAACTAACCTGGTTTTTACTGGGTACTTTTGGGATAACTTTGGTTACAGTTCCTTCAAAATGTTCAATGCTGATATCTTCAAAAATGACTGTTCCTTGAGGCAATAGTCTGACATCTGTTGCAACTTCTTTACCCTAAATCAAGAGGTTGGAATGGGCAGGGGTCACATAATTTTAAGTGTTTCTTAAATATATAATCCACTATTGATCTTAAAAGGGCAATGATTAAGTTAGTGAAGGACCTATCTTACATTTCTGTCCTTGATTGTGAATTCCACGTCATCTCCAGGCTGCAGGGTTTCTAGATCACCTTTAAATTCACTATAGTGAAAGAATATCTCTTTTACAACATCACCTCTTTCAATAAAGCCAAACGCCTCCTAAAGCAAAAAGCCCCCAAATACAAGATCATTAATTACCAATAAAAAGACAAATGCATGATTACAACTTAAAAAATCAGTAAGCTTTACCTTAAAATTATACTATAGGCCAAAGAATACAACTTGGTAAAGTCTACCTTACCAAGACTTAATCTTAAGAACTAGCAATTAAGAGGTTTTATGAAACTTAGTTTAAAAGTTAATGAGTGGGGTTGGGGATTTAGCTCAGTGGTAGAGCACTTGCCTAGCAAGCGCAAGGCCCTGGGTTCGGTCCCCAGCTCTGAAAAAAAAAAGAAAAAAAGGAAAAAAAAAAAAAAACAAGTTAATGAGTAAATAGTCTTAAAGCAAAAGACAGGAGAACCAACCAAGTGGTTTGGGAGTGGTTTGGGTTTGCAGTATAAAGCTTAAAAGCAGTTAAAATCAAACAGCAAACCTAAGCAGTTCAGATTAACAATTACCTTCATGGCACAAACTACTCCTTGATAGCGAGCTTGTTTCTTTTTCAACAGCATAATGTTACGAGCACTTACAGCACCAGTGCTAGAGAAGAAAGGAAAAATGAAGGTCATAATAAATCCTTTGCGTTGTTAGAAACTATCGAGTCTAAAAACACAAAAGTAGTTTTCTAGGTCTTAAAAATTCTGCCACTATTAAGAACAAATGTAACGTTTATGATACCTGACCCTCTATGGCTAAAAACCCCTCATCTTTCAAACTTAAAATCCATACAATGATTATCTTATTTTTTTCTTCATAAATTTCTGACTTTTTAAATTAAAAACAAACAAACAAAAAAACCAACCTAAACTTTACTTGCGCACTGCTATGCTATTCTACTTTACAATTCTAACAGAAGATCTAAAATAAGGACCAAAGTAGATTCCTTCGGGAAACTCTGGTTTCACAGTAGGGTGACTATTACATGTTACAAACTAAGGCACTGATGGTAAGAATAAAAGATCTGTGGGCTGGAGAGATCGCTCAGCAGTTAAGAGCACTGACTGCTTTTCCAGCAACCTCAAGGTGGCTCACAACCATCTGAAGAGATCAGATGCCCTCTTCTGGGCTGTCTGAAAACAGCTACAGTGTACTCATGTTAAATCAATCTTAAAAAAAAAAAAAAAAGAATGAAAGAATGAAACATCTGTTACTAGGTAGGAAGTGCTAAACTTAGTACCCATCCTCAATTTACTTATTTTTTGAGGCAGGGTTTCTCTGTGCAACTATGGCTGACCTGGAACTCACTCTGTAGATCAGGCTGGCCTCAAACTCAAGAGATCCATCTGCCTCTGCTGCCTGAGTGCTGGGATTAAATGCGTGCCAGGTGAGACTGCCCTTCTTATTCCTACCCTCCAAGAGACAGGAGACTTTGCCATGTTTTCACCTTATTTGAGAACTGAAAACACTTAAAACACATGTTCCTATAGTGCCTCAATCTTTGAACAAAACAGTATTAATATAAACTCAAGTTTATTTTCAAGCACAGTATAAACTGTATAAGACACAAAATTACTGCTGGGGGTGAATGTGTTAAGAGTAGCTGTTAAAATTCAGACAAATAAATGAAGCAATGCTCTTATGGGAGCGAAGTGTAAGTGCTGAAGAAACTGCTCAGTAGTCAAGAGTAGTTGCTGCTCTTGAAGAAAACATGGGATTACTACTTAGCACACATGCTGAACGGCGTATACAACCATCAGTAAACTCTAGTTCAAGGGGATGTGATGCCCTCTTCTGGATTCCTAAGGTACTATACACACAGGATGCACATGCACACAAATTCACTATGTATGTTATGTGGCCTATGGCTTTAATCCTAGCACTCAGGAAGCAGAGGCAAGAAGATGGAGGCCAGCCTGGTCTACACAGTGACACTGTCTCAAAAAAATTAAGTAAGAACATACTGGGTAAAAAATTACTTAGTACAAATCTTTGGCAAAAGGAAGAAATTATTAAAGGCGAAATGAGTGGCTCCCTTCTAAAACTTACCTTATCTATTCCCTGGCTTTCTGTTTCATATTCAATTGAATATTGAATTGAATTCAATTGGGTCTAAAATTAATATATAAACCCATAACCCAATTTCGTTTTTCAGTATTCCAACAACTTTGATTCCTATACTGTTCAATTGTTCCTTCTTAGTATATCTTCCTCTCCTTAAGCCAGGCCAGAAAAACACTATCTGGATTCTGACCCTGTTCATGTTGATTCCATGTCTATTTTCTTGGCTGACCCTTATAAACCCTTTCTTTTCCATAGTACTGCATCACTCCTAGTCTAAAGCTTCCCCACTTACACAACTCTAACCTTACTCCAAGTCTTACAAGGACTGTGTAATAAAGCTCATCTCATGTTCCTGCAGCCCAATCAACACAGCTGACTCAAACTTCTAGTCAGATGTCTGATACTTCTCTGATTATACTGTTCTCATTCTTATCTGATTTCACTGTTCTCTCAAAATTAATCTTATGCATTTGTCTGTCTTTCTTGAATATCTTCACTAAATAGGTAGTTCCCTGAAAATGACAATGTTTTAATCACCTTTATATTCTGATACCTGGCTATAGAACATTAAGGTCTCAAGCTGCTGGACAAAATCTTCAAGGGTTAACAAAGTATCTAGATTTGCCAGTTAGGTGTTTAAATAGTTTCAGATTTCTCCTCCTGCCCCATCTCTTCTCCTTTTTGGTATTTGAAACAAGACCCAGTGTAGCCCAACCTGGTCTATGACTCCTAATCCTGTCTCTATCTCTCAAGTGTTAGGACTATCTGGACAGAACACCATACCTGGCTCTCGCTTCAAATTTTTTAATGTAACCAAAAAAGAATCATTTAGGTTAGGAAAACATTGAAGAGAACTTACTGTTTATTGTTATCGATTACAAAGTTAATTTTGTCTCCAGTTTCCAGCTGAACGTTCCCTTCCACATCTTCAGAGGTGTAAGTCAGATAAAATACTTCCTGTGAATTAACCAGCTATTATTATTATCTCAACAGGATGCACATTCACTGTATATTATAATTTACTCAAATACTTCTTATACTGGCATTTTAAAGCCAAAGTTCTTAGTTATATGCAGTATGACAAGTAAGTTGTCTTATTCATAAACACACTTCCCCCTCCATGGTGCTGATGACTTCTTTGAGTCCACAGCTGAGCAGCAATCCAAGTTCAAAAAGCTTACACACGTGGAAGCATTTGCCCAGAGACTGTAGTTACATTTCAAAAAAGACAATCTTTCCATAAGGCATTCCAAATAAAAAACTGGAGTTAGTGCTTAAAAAGAACCAGAAATAAATCCCCTTCCCCACAACCCACCAAAAAGTGATTTAAAGGAGCATTTTACCTTAATGTTCTAACTAAGGTCACACTTGGGCAAGCTAACACACTTGGAAGTCCTATGGATTTTTTTCTTTAAAAATAATTTTATTATGCTGCACTTGAAGCCTCATAAAACCAAATTTAAAAATGATTTTAGCAACTAGCTTACGTTTTCTACTTTGAATTTTAAAGTACGCTTATAGATCACATGATGGATCAGGCAAAGGTTTAAGAAAAATACACAAGTTTACCCCATTACGTTCGTAGCATACACTCCCTGTTGGACTCTGACCCGGGGCAGCTGGAGATTTACTCTCTAAGTTGTGAGGAACAGCGCACACAACCTACCAGTCAAAAAAAAAAAAATTTCCATTGCTAATCATTTCAGGAGCAGCACTGTGCAATATAAACTGAGTTCTAATATCCTCTATACTATACACAGGGATGCATTTTAATATGATCCACAAGAGGATGTCATGCTGCCAAGTTTCAAACTTACAGTATGCAGACTGACTGTAAGTAACGACTCAGGGTTATGTGTAAAACCCAAATTGAGTCTTGACCATGTTTTTAGTTCAGGTCAAGAAATGCCAGTGCTTCTGATCTAATCTTAAAAGTTACCTTTATATACTAGAGCTCTCTTCGTGCAAACTGAGGAGGCAGGGGACAATCTTTCTTTTCTAATGTGAAAAATATGCAAATATGGGGCCCTAAGGAAATACAAAGTATCAAAGTCACTAACTTGTCCATTCATTCGTTCTTCAGGATGTATTTCTGGTTTTATCTTCACCAATTTAATAGCAATAGGTTTCCCAGTCCTCCGGTCAGATGATACTTCAAATTCAACATCATCTAAAATAAAGAATGTGTTATGTTTGTTGGACTAATGCTTGAAAATGGCGTCTTGAACCTGAGCTCTACTTTAAGGTGGGTAATGTTTGAGTTGCCTTAAACCAGTGGTTCTCAAATATGGTTCCTAGGCCAGAAGCATCAACGTTACCTGGGAGCTTAGGAGACCATGCAAATTCTTGAGCCTCACTTCAGACCTAGGTAAAGACAAACTCTGGGGAATCAAGTACAGCAACGTGTATTTTATTGAGCCTTCCAATTGACTGATACACACGAGCATTTCAGACTGAGACTGAGTTGGTCTTAGACTGAAGTAGCTATATATCAAGTCCTAGTTTCATGGCATTTACACACATTACAAATGAGATAATACAAGATTTGGAAACACCTGACTTTAACTTCTCTACACTTTGGCTTCCTTATCTATAAAAGAAGAATAATTTCTAACATATAAGACTGCTGAGAGGATTAAACAAAATAATACTGAACAGCATGCATCTCACCTCCAGCATCTGGTACACACCAGACACTCATGTTAACTAGGGTTCTAAGGCTATTCTAAAGAACGTTTTTATGTGTATAAGAGTTTGCCTGTATGTTTATAGACTACAACATTTGGTACCTGGTGCCCACAAAGGACAGAAGAGGCTATCAGATCCCCTGCAATTGAGTATGAGCTGAGGTGAGGGTGCTAGGAACTGAACCAAGGTCCTATACAAAAGTATCGAGTATTCATAACTACTGTAGCATCTTTCTAGCCTCTTGGGATATCTTGTTTTAGTTTAAGAGAACTCTTTTAACTTCATTCCTTTAAATCTTCTGAATATCAAAAGTAAAAAATACTGAAATATATCTTTTTACCAATTAAGTTTTTTCAGATCTCAAAATGACACTGCCATAGTAAAAATTATGACACATATTTCAATATTAAGCAAAACTAAAATGTTCATCTTTTGTGGCTTATAACAGACTGAAAAGTACTATCAGGAACAAGCAGACACACTGTAGAGAGTTCAAAGGTGAGCTGACAGATTACCTCCTACTTTTAAGTCCTGGAGGTTGCCATTATACTGTGAACAGTGGAAGAAAAGCCTAGCTTGCCGTTCTGAACACTGAATAAATCCATAAGAGGTCAGCAGTTTTTCAATAACCCCAGTTTCACGGAGTGCTGCAGAAGTACCATTGGGGTACCCGTTGTGTCCATTGTTGTGGAGAAGGTTTGGATCAAAGCTCATCTGTTTTAAAAAAGAAAAAAAATCCTCAATATATACAACTTTATCTGTAATTTCCACAGTATGCTAATCTGATTATATATATCTTTATAAATATATCTTTGTTATAGAAAGGCAAAGAAAATGAAGTTAAAATAGGTAAAAAGTCTTCAGATTTTTATTACCGAAATACTTATTTAGTTGGTATTTTAGAAAAAAAACCTGTTATTTTAAGTAACTGCTATCACTTATAGAAGAATTTTCATCTACAAAACCAAAAAATACTGACACTAGGTAAAACGCCACATTAGTGAAAGTTCTTAACATTAACTTTAAATTACTCAAACAATTTTAGAACGAAAGTAGTTAATATAAAAACCAGTAACCTAGAATTACCAGATTAAGAAAATATCTTAATACTATTTGGTAAGCCATGCAGATTACATGCACAGTAGTGATTAACACAATGAATGTCTTATCCAATATTTAATTGAAATTTAAAATTATGGCACAACACTTACACAATTCCTTAGGGAAAAAACTGATTCAAAAAAATCTTTAATACAAAACTCCTAGCCAGAAAGAGTTGCCTAACAATGTTTAGTTAATTTCTAAGGACATTCAAGACCTTTTCCTTACTAAGAAAAACACTGGCATATCTAATGTTATCTGTTTCTATGATCAATTCTAAGATCTAATAAAGCAAAATTAACACTCTTCAGTGAAAAAGGAGTTACTAAAATAAAATATAATACCATATAATGCAATCTGTTTAGGTCAAATACTATTTTACCTGTGAATTATTTGATAAGCTTAAAAGAAGCATAAGGGGACGGAAAGATGGCTCAGTGGTTAAGAGCACTGACTGCTCGTCTAGAGGTCCTGAATTCAATTCCCAGCAACTCCATAGTAGCTCACAACCACCTGTAATGGGATCCAAAGTCCTAGTGTGTTTGAAGACAGCTACAGTGAACTCACATACATAAAATAAATTAATCTTAAGAAAAATAAAAAAAGCATAAAATGGAACAATCATCCAAAAAAAGGCTGAGTAATTCACCAGTGAAGCATTATCTCTCTAAGTCTTTAACTTTAAAAGTTCCCTTCATTGAAATTATGACATAAACACATTTCCAGTTTCATGAAATGTTGGGCAATTATTAAAAAGATGTATCTTCAATGACCAATATTAATATCCTTTTTATTTTATGTGAATGAGTATTTTTCTTACATGTATGTCTGCACACCACATATTGCTTACTGTCCATAAAGGCCAGAATCAAGCACTGGATCTGCTGGATCCAGAGTAACAGACAGTTGGGAGCTGCTGGGTACTGGGAATCAAACTTGGGACCTCTGAAAGAGCAGTCAGCACTCTTAACCACTGAGCCATCTCTCCAGCCCAAAGGACCAAAGTTCTTGGAAAATAAATGGTTAAGCAAGGTGGTGTGAACAAGTCTTTAATCCCAGCATTCAGGAGGAAGGGGCAGGTGGATCTCTGAGAGAGGTCCAGGCCACCCTACTCTACAGAATGAATTCCAATAAGAGGCAGGGCTACAAAGAGAAACCCTGTATCAAAGGAAAAAAAAAAATAAACAGTTAAAATAATACAATAATATATGAAATGTTCAAAATATGCAAATCAATGCACACCTGTTAGTAATTAGGTTCTACTTCGTTTGTATTAGCCACTGTTCTGAAGTGTATTAACCTAATTTTCACAAAAATAACATACCATACCCATTTTACCAAGGAGAAAACAACCACTTGCCAAGATCTACTGGTAGACAACCAAACAAGAAGGTCTACCTCCACACAATGGGCTTTATTTTCTCCAACTAAAGCCACTAGGCAATTAGATTAAAGCAGAATTAGATTCAGTGAAGATAAGGATTCCTCACTTCCAACAAGATCTAAGGCAAGCAATGCTTCTTCACTCTTTAAGACATTCTTAGGGCAGCAGAGTCCTAAAGTTAACTTTCAAAAAGTCAAGGACAAAGAAATGGTTAGGAAGCTATAAACTGAGCCTACAGGCACTTTAACCAGACCATGTGCCCTCACAAGCCATGCTTAACACAATGCAAGACAAACTGGATCACTCCTTTCCTGACTTACAGATCTCTGATATGTGGGGGTCCTCTTTTGTTTTTTTGTCCAGGATGAGGTAGATGATGAAGATAAAGGTAAAGAAAGTGAAGGAGGGGCTGCAGGAGTGGGTTGAGGATCTGATGACAAGGTAAGCATGTTCTCCATGTCAATCAGCTGTGGCAACATAGCATAATGTTTACAAGTAGATGAGTAAATAAATGTCAAACTGAAAGGTTCTCTCAGATACATTCAACAGTCAACAGCCTGTGTTATAAGGAACTTTCTAAATGTTGTAAGAACACTAGTGGCAGCCAGACAATGCTGGCACATGCTTTTAATCCCAGCTTGCTGGAGGCAGAAATGAAGAGAAGGAAGAAAAGGAAGTGGAGAGACAGGCAGGCAGATCCCTATGTTAGAGGCCAGCCTCTAACAAGTTCCAGGACAGCCAGGACTACACAGAGAAACCCTGTTTCAAAAAACAAAACAAAAAAAATAACTTTAGTGGCTAATAAGGAGACTGTTGATCCAAATTTCTTTTCAATTTCCAAACAGTTTAAACAGAATCTATTCTCAATTATAGTCCAACGGGAAATAGATGCTGCATTTACACTTATGCCTAAGATAAAAATTAGTTTCTGTGAATTTTACTGTATATGAATGAGCTATAAATACAGCTCATATCTCACTAAGCTGATGTATCAGATACACTTCTCATCTAATGTGAATATACTGAAAATTAAACTACAAAACTCACAGTTGACAGTGAAGTCCTATTTTCATTCATTTGTTCTCAGCACACTACAGTTTAAATACCCAAATGAATGGCTTACACATTCAGTTATGCAGCTCGACTCCACACAGAGGTACTGTCTGCAGAAAGAAATGTGTATGGAAGGCAAGGGAAGCACAAGCAAGCACATGGGAGTCAGCCCATTTACTCCCAGGACTAACTATTCAACCTTGTTAGGAACGACATGACTATTTAATAATAAGATTTAATGTGAATGCCAGACTTATATTAGAAGCAGTAAAGCATACTACATGTATAATGTTCCTGAGATAATCAATTTATAATAGGATAAAGTTTAAAACAACGGAAAAAATAAAAGGCCAAGCATGACAGCTCATGTGCATAATCCTAGCATTTGAGAGGCTAAAACAGGAGTATTACTGAGTTGGAAGCCAGCAAGGACTATAGTAAAATCCTGTTTTATAAAAGAAGTGAAAATAGCACAATAAAAACACTCCTCCCAACACATCAGTTCTCAACCTGTGGGTTGTGACCCCTTGTGGGAGAGGGGCTTCAAAGGGGTCTAAGACCACCCCAAAACAGATATTTACATTATGAACAACAGCAGCAAAATGTAGAGAAACAATGAAAATAGTTTTATGAAAAAAAATTTTTATGGTTGGAGGTCACCACAACATGAGGTACTGTATTAAAGGGTCACAACATTAGGAAGGAAGGTAGATAATCACTGCCACAAAACAACACAAATACTTCAAACTAAGCATGGTCATACACACTTGTAATCCCAGCACTTAGAAAGAGCTGAGTACCAAAAAGAAGAAAAAAGAAGAAGAAGAAGAAGAAGAAGAAGAAGAAGAAGAAGAAGAAGAAGAAGAAGAAGAAGAAGAAGAAGAAAACAAAAAACAAACAAACAAACAAACAAAAAAACCTTAGTAAGGTCTGATTACCAAAACTCCCCCACAAAACTAAGTATACACACTATACTAGTAAAGAGGACATGAACCTATACTAACAGGTAACCTGTTTCTATAACTGTTTATTTTTATTTTCTGCTCATTTGTTAGCACTCTTTCCAAGGCAATCATAGTGTAATCAATCTATAAAAGTTTCATAGGCTTCTCACTGACATACAATATAATCAAATTAATTTGAGAACCATTATTATGGCTATTGACTTAGACCAGGAATGAATGTCAAAATCCTATTTCTTTATGCTTAGACATTAGTCTTACTACATAGATTTTATAACAAAAAGGCAGACCCAGAAAGCTGTAACCCCAACCAGGTACCATCACTCATTTCCAAATTTCCATTCCTGATACACGCCATCACTCTGTAGAAAGAATCCCCCCTTTCTCACCAATCTGCCTGCCTTGAGAGTATTGCGATAAAAGACATGTGCTGTCATGGGCTCACACTCTTAGCCCAGGCTAGCTTAGTATTCCGTCAACCAGAATTGACACACGCCATTTATCAGTACTGATCTAGGCTCTGTCCATAGATTAATCTCTCAGGTAACTACATTTAGTTTTCCAGAGATTATTTTCTCAAATATAAAGTCGGAGTTTATGTGATTCTTAAATTTAAAAATAAGTTCTAGTCATTTTAATTTTGTGCCATAACACCTGAGAAAACGTCTCAATGTAACCAACGATTCCCTTTGGTAGGTTAATTCCCTCAGTCAGTTCTAAAAATAATAGCTCTGTAGGCCTAAAGGAAACTATCTGGGCATGACTTCCACTATTCCTTTCCGCTTTTGAAGACAAGGTTTTACGTAGCTTTATTTCAACTCCAGGCAGATTTTGAAATAAGCGGAGGAGGATAATTTTGAACTCCTGAACCTTTCTGCCTCAGCCTCCTAGGTGATAGGAGTACAGATGTGCACCTCCACATTGGCTCTCCTCTCATCTTCCTAAATTCAGTATTGGCTCAAACTATTGTTTTCAGTGTAGATTTGCATAACTATTACTAAAATGCATCTCACCATTTTTGATTAAAGCAGAACAGTAATTGTTTCCCTATTAGGTACACTAAAGTTTTAGTAACTATGTAATTTATACACATGTCCTTTATTCAATTTATTAAAGCATATTAAGGAGATATTCCAACACTCACTACCATCCCTACAACAAAATAACAAAAACCCTATAAAGACTGCATGTCTGTAATCCAAGGTCTTGGGAGGTAAATGCAAGAGGATAAGCTCAAGAACATCCTTCAGTAGCTGGAGAACAGCCTGCGCTAAGATCTTGTCTTAAAAAGAAGTTGCAACAACAACAACAACAAATTCAACCAACAGAACACTACAACCTATTGTTTAAGTCATTAAAAAGTCCCCATTTGTGTGTGTGTGTGTGTGTGTGTGTGTGTGTGCATGCCAGCTAATCCATGAGCACCTAATAGTTATTAGGAACCAAAGGGTCCTCTGGAAGCAGCTGCGGAACAACCTTAACCTCTAAGCCATCACTTCATCCCCCTTAAATGCCCATTGTTGATTAACTTGTTTGAATTTGCAGAGATCAAGCTTAAATTGTTAAAAAGTTTATGGTCTTTTATTGTTCTAAATTCATACCCATATTAGGATGTTGGGATAGTTCAAGGTGTCCTTCACATAAAAAAAACTTAGATTAAGTATCTAGCTAGCATAACTGCTTATTATTAGAGCTTTAAGAAAAACAGGGCACAACAGAATCTGGAACATACACCTGGAGACCTTCCTAAAAACAAGTCTGTTAAATTCACTGGTTTCTGGGTTTTTTGTGGAGAATAAGCTACACCGCTGGGCTGACTTTGGGAACAGTGCCTTTAATTTCAGAACACGAGTCTCCATTTATTTTACTGTCATGTACCTTGTAGTTAGCAAGATATGCTATCATCCATTAAAAGCTCCAGTTTTCTCTCAATATTACTGCTATAAATTCGAAAATAAAAATTACCTTCAGAAAAACAAACACCCCCACCAAGGATTTCCTATACTTTTGTCATCTTTAGACTGTTTTAAAACAACTCAAACTTATTCATGTGTACTTTCACATACCCCCAAATCTCTTCCCTAGCCTTTTGCTTCTCGTTGTCCCTCTATATTTACTCATTCTCATCTATGTACTACTTTTATAAATTTTACATATAATCCCCTTTAAAACTAGGGTTTCCAAACTATAACCACATGTACAAATGGAACTGAATAGTGAAACCTATTGCTTCTTTGTATGCTAACCTAAAAATTAACACACACCGACACCCAGGAATTCTATTACATTACCAAATGCTTCCTTAATAGGAAACTTCTTTCATTTAAGCATTTTACAACTTTACAATCAGAACATTAGAACACTGGCCTTATAGCAAAGATCTTCTACTTTAATAGTATGGTTTGCAGCTGTATGCATATAAATCAGTGAGACGCACACAGGTAGCAAATGAAATTTCTACTCGATATTCATAATTCTTATCAATGAAATAAAATGGGAATATGGAAAACTTAAGTCTTTCACACAACCATCTAGCATTTAGATACATCCTTGCTATTATCCATACTGTTTTCAAGTCATGGGCTCAGGTCTTGCCTCCTAGTCCACCAAGAAATTGGAACTAAAAGCACACAGATCTCCCCAGTCTCTTCCTTTAGCTTATAAGCAGCTTTAGTCTGTGGTAGGTATCTCCATCTAGCCCAAAAGGAACAAGTCTAAACTCACTCTTTAAAATTAAAGGGGGGGGGTTGGGGATTTGGCCCAGTGGTAGGGCGCTTGCCTAGTAAGCGCAAGGCCCTGGGTTCAGTCCCCAACCCCGGGGGGAAAAAAAAAAAAAAAATCAGACGAGGAAGAAAAAGACAAAAGAGATGCTAGAACAATTATCTTAAAATTGGTTCTGGAGATAAATTTATCACTAAGAATAGTTATCATTAAGAAACAATACAGGGGCTGAAGAGATGATGGCTCAGTGGTTAAGAGCACTAACTACTCTTCCAGAGGTCCTGAGTTCAATTCCCAGCATCCGCATGGTGGGTCACAACCACCTGTAATGATCTCATCTAGTGTGTCTGAAAACAACTACAGTGTACTCACATACAGAAAATAAATAAATCTTAAAAAAAAAGGGAGCCAAGCAGTGGTGTGGCATATATCTTTCATCCCAGCACTTGGTAGGCAAAGGCAGGTGATCTGAGTTGGAGGTTAGCCTGGTCTAGAGACAAAGTTTCAGAACAGTCAAAGCTAAATAGAGAAACCCTTGTCTCCAAAAACAAAACAAAACAAAACAAAACAAAAAACCCAAAAAACAAAGACAAAAAAAAAAAGGAACCAACAAAACAAAAACCAACAACAACAAACAACCCACAACCCCAAAACAAAACAAAAAACCCAAAACAAAACCACACCCCCACACCCCCCACACACAAAATATATGGATGGCTAAGAGCATTTGCTGGTCTTGCTAAGGACCCAGGTTCAGGTTCAGTTTCAAGTTCCAGGGGATCCAATGCCTCTTCTGGCCTCTCAAGAATCCTGCCAGCCCAAAGTGCACAAATATATACTCAGGCATAGATTCATACACAAAAGATAAATAAAAAGAAAGTTCTCCTCCAAAACAGACCTGAGTACTTCTTGAAATGAATAAGACAAACTGTTTCCATTTCCATTCAATTTCATCTGCAACATTTTTAAAAATGGTTGTCAACCTTTTGAAATCATCTTCCTTTGTGTTCCTTTCCTATGTTTAGTGTTGCTCTTCTTTAATGTTCTCTTCATAGTATTTCCTTTATTACCTATAACCCAATGATTCTGATTCCGTTCTCAATTCAAAGACTTTACATTTTAGAAAACCTAGAAACTAAAAAAGAAAAAAAAACTGCTCTTTATAACTCTAACTCCCTCAAGTAACTAATATACCATACTAGCAGTCTTTGTCTTCTGATTTCAAACAGACAACAGGTCCCCATTTCAACGAGCTCTGACACAAACTTCTTATTTCAGTGAGTGACGATAGTTCTTCCCAGTTTGGACAACTGGATGGACTAAGGCCATTTTCCCTAGGCTTAGATTCACAGTGATCCTGTTTCAAGATCCTTTTACCATCAGAACCCCAATTCTGCCTGCTTCTCCATCTAGAGATACACGAGTCTTTGTTTTAACTGTCTACTCTTTTAGCAAATTTTCTCATCTTCAATGAATCAAGCCATCTTCCCTTTGAAAAAGTCCCTAACAACTTCTAATAGCCATCCAATGGCTCTCATACATACAGAACAGAACTAATATATTGTACTTTTTAGAACTTAGCTCCAAAAAGCTCTGTCCAGTTACCCAAGACACCTCACAAGGACTGTATTTTCTAGTCCGTGTGTAACTGAACTGCTCACTACAGTTCTGTACTGTTAGGCCTCCTAGAGAATATGAGAACCATTACTTCTATACTCTAGAAGAAGGCCCTTTCTTTCTGACAAAGTATTGCTTTGTCCAGATGCCTCCCATCCCTTATACTCCTAGCACTAAGAACCTTCTCTTTTAGTCTATATTTAACAGTAATATTTTGTAATAAAATACTTTAAATTTACATTTATGAACACTTCGTTCACTACTATACTCTTCTGGCACTAGCAATGCCGAACAAACAAACAGTAAACATATAAACCATCTGTGCATATACTACCATTTCCAGATTGTATATTCTTAACCAATGAAAATTCAGACCTACCTCGCAGTGATAATCGAATATTGCACTTTCAGTAGTATTTGCTGACTCTTCTCTTTTTCAGCACAAGTTCAAAGGATGAAAGTTGCTAGTATTTAAAAAAAAAAAAAAAAAAAAAAAAAAAAAAAAAAAAAAAAAAGAGCGAGAGGAAATGATCTACCAAGCTAATAAAAGAATACAACTGCTGCTGCAGGGCAATCTCACAGTACAGCACTGAAGAAAACAAAGACTACTAGCAGCGTTGGGAAGTGCTCTTTCAAAGCTGTTGAGTAGGCACAAACTTCTTGTTTCAGATCAAGTGTTGTGTCTTCAACTTGTGTACTCTTCTTTGGTGTTATTGGTGGTTGCGGGTCTGTTCCTTGCCTGATCTGAACTTGAAGCAGCAGTTTCAGGTGGTAAAGTCTGTTCCGTTACACTTCATACTGGAGGTAGAAACAAAGGCAAAGTTAGCTATTAGAGAACCAGGAGCAGAACCTGGGAGGCTTAGAATCACTGTGCAGTGATGCAGGGACTTAAGTGCTCACTCTTGAGTGCTCAAGTGAGGATGGCCTACATCCTCTACAAAGACCTCAAATTATCCCTAAGTTCTGCTAATCTCCCTATTGCTTGTAAAGTTATGATATCTAGCTAGCACAAGATCTTACAGACATCTAACAGTGTATGGAAAACTAAGTAACTCTCCACTGGAGTTTGCAATCTAGATCAGAATAACTACACTGGAGAAATCTAGAATACAGAAAAAAAAAAAAAAATCAGCTGCTCGGCTAGCCCCCGGGTGCCCCATGTCACACACTATAGGCACATTTCCTTCACTGCTGTACTAGCAGCAAAGCAATACAGCAAGCACAGACAACCAAGACAGAATTTGAACAGAGCCTGGAAAACTAAGAGTAAATAAACAACTAAGTATCCTACACATAAAAATCACCTAAGACAGCCTGAACAACTACAAAATTCTAAGTTCTTTGAAAATAGGGAAATTGTACTATTATGTGATTTTTCCTTAAAAAGCTTACTGTGAATGCTAGATATGTGGCATGCGTGCATGGATGTCAAGATGGTTTTTTGGAAGTCACCTTAGGTGCCTAGGACTGAACTCAATTCCTTTACCCACTGAGCCACCTTGTTGACCCTCATGGGGTGTGTGGGAGGGTGGACACACATGCGTGCAAGGAAGGTATCGCTTTGTTAGCCTCAAACTCAGGGACCAACCTGCCTCTGCCTCCTGAGTCCTGGAATTAAAGACATGGGCTCTCATGGATTTTTTTTTTTTTTTTTTAAAGTCTTGCTTCAAGTCAAGATCTCTGGCATGGATGGACAATAACAAGTGTTGTGTATTTCAGAGGAACTGACTAGGTCAGCCTGGACAGAAGAGGGTTGTTAACAGTGGGAAAAGGTACACTGGGACAGCTGCAGTGGAACCAGATTATAAAGAGAAGGAGCTCCAGCAATCTGTCTTCTAACAGACTACCAGGTCACAAGCGTTATGGCACATTTGTATGCCCAAACATACACACATACACACACACACACACACACACACACACACACACACACACACACACACACACACACAGAGCAATAAAATTGTTATGAGCCATTAAGATCGTTCAGCATGTACAGACTTTTCCACCATGATTCCCAGGACCCATGTGGTAGAAGAGAGCTGACTTGGCAAGCTCTCCTCTGACATCTACACAATTGTGTACATGCTCACTGACAACTTCAAGTACAAAGAAAATAAATGTAAAAACAATGTATTATTTTAGATGAGGTTTTTCCTATGTTGTCTAGGCTGGTCTTGAATTCTTGGCCCCAGGGAAGGTGTACATTACATCTAGCAACTGTTTTGTATGAAAAGAAAAATGGTAGACAAGCTGAGGGATTAATATTTTCATTTGAAAAACATCACAAACAAGAATGGTGCCAAGGTGGTAAGATGGCTTATTGAGTAAAGGTAAATTATTTGGTGCACAAGCCTGAAAACCTGAGTTCAATCCCTGGGACGCCTGTAAAGGCAGACAGAGCAAAAAAATCCAAAGTTGTCTTCTGACTTCCATACCTTGACTCCTGCACCTTGACATACTCAAAATCAAATACACGAAAGAGGAAAACAAGAATGACTATAAGGAGATCTAGAGGTGGTAGGACATGCCCACAATTCCAGAACTATATAGAGTAACTATGTTTCAAAAAACAAAGCCTGGTTGAGAAGGAGCAGGTCTTTGATCCTAGCACTGGAGAGGTAGAGACAGGCAGATCTCTATGAATTCAAGGCCAGCAGTCTTCACAGTAAATTCCAGGATACTCAGGGCTATGCAGAGAAACCTTGTCTCAAACCAGCTCCAATAAAATAAAATAAAATAAAAAAGTAATGTAAAATAAAGTGCTAAAAATGATAGGTTTGGTGGTACATACCCTTAAATCCCAACACTCAGGAAAAAAGAGGCAGGGAATTCAATGTGAGTTTAAGGCTAACCTGGTCTACAAATTGAGTTCTAGGACAGCCAGGAATACACAGAAAAATTGTCTATTAAAAAGAAAGAAGGGCTGGAGAGATGGCTCAGCGGTTAAGAGCACCCACCTACTCTTCCAGAGGTCCTGAGTTCAATTCCCAGCCACAGATGGTGGCTCACAACCATCTGTAAAGAGATCAGATGCCCTCTTCTGGTGTATCTGAAGACACCTACAGTGTACTCATATATAATAAATCAATAAATCTTAAAAAAAAAAATTAAGAAAGAAAGAAGAGTCTGAGAGATGGCTCACTAGTTAATAGCACTGACTGCTCTTCCAGAGGTCTTGAGTTCAAATGCCAGCAACTACATGGTGGCTCACAACCATCTGTAATGGGATCTGATGCCCTCTTCTGGTGTGTCTGAAGACAGCTACAGTGTACTCATATATATAAAATAAGTAATTCTTTAAAAAAAAGGAAAAAGGAGGAAAAACGATGTCTTTAAATTTGAACTGGGGTGACATATGTCTAATAAGTAAACAAAGACTCCTACAATCTACAGTCTAAGAGTACTGCAGAACTAATCTTGGATACTAATGAGGCCTAGCAATATATATTAAGCACAACTGAGTAGAGGAATTAGTATCTTATTTGTGAGATTTTATAGGTAACTGAATGGTTTTCAACCAAATCAAGTCTAAAAACTTGTAACATTTATATAAAATTGGCTAGCTACTCCAAATAATATTCATAGGTGGTGTTGACTCATAACTGTCTGAAGACAAATACATCTCCTTCTAAAGTCAGACAGGTTAAGAGTAGAGAACAATTGGGCTGGAGAGATGGCTCAGAGGTTAAGAGCACTGGCTGCTCTTCTTGAGTTCAATTCCCAACAACCACATGGTAGCTCATAATCATCTATAACAAGGTCTGGTGCCCTCTTCTGGCATGTAGGCACACAGCAGGTAGAATGCTGTATACATAATAAATCTTAAAAAAAAAAGTAGAGAACAATCAGTCTCATCTGTCTCCCACTGTTCCACAGGGAAAGAATATCACTAATTACCAACTATTATGTTATTCTAGGAGTTAAAGCAAAAAGCACTTTTTAAAGAGGAAAAACAAAGACCCAATAAAAGTGGTCAGAATCTCCACTACCAGAACTTCGTTGAATGCCATGCTTATAAAATTTCCAATAGGAAATATGCATGATTATGAATAAAATTCTCGCCTTCGGAGTTCAAACTGATGATACATTAAGTTCAAATACATCACATGCACCACAAATGAAGCACACAAGCTATGTTTGAGAGGAAAGGAGGCCAGCCATGGGCATATGGTGGGAAGGGGGAAGTGTGAAGGGGGAAGGGAGCAAGAACGGAGGAGAACAAAGAAACAAGAGTATCCTTTTCTGTTTTCTTCCTCCTTTGTGTGTTTTGTGGTGCTGAGAACTGAACTCTCTACCTCACACACACGCTAGGCAAATGCTCTATTGCTGAGCTACACCTCTTTTGGAATTAAGTTTAATGATAAACTTTAGATAATGTTGGGCTGTGGTGGTGAACTCCTTTAATCTTAGCACTTGGGAGACACAGGCTGACAAATCTGAGGCCAGCTTGACCTAGAGTTCAAGGACAGCCAAAGCAACAGAGAAGCCCTGTCCATCCATCCATCCAACCAACCAACCAACCAACCAACCAAAAACCCCAAACTTGAGATAACTAACAATATATAAATTGCCGGGTTGACAGATCTGGCCAGCCTTGTCTACATATCAGGTTCTAGGATAGAAATCCTGTCTTGAAAAACTAACAAAATAAATAAATAAAATTAAAAATACAAGTCATAATCTATTAAGGGAAACTAAAAAAAAAAAAAATTGATCCAACTATTTAGTATTAACAACTGGGCTGGGCTGTTAGGAGACCTGGATACTGAGAACATTTAAACTTATGTATCTAGCATGGAACTGCTATTAAACACAACAGTTAGGGTGGGAAGCTAACGAAATTATTTTCCAACAAAATCTCCTCTATGCTGGGTCTTATTGAGATATTATGTAGTCCAATATAACCTTGAACTTTTAACACTGTCTCTGCCATCCCTCTTGAAAGTTGGGATTGCCAGGTTTACTTCTATAATCAGTTTTACGCTGGGCTGAACCCAGAACTTTGAGCACATCAGTCAAACTCTTAAGCTATAGCCCCAGCACATACATTTGTATATCTATCTACATTTCTAATTTAAACTGCTGGTCATGGTGGTACATGCCTTTAATCTCAACATTCATGAGGCAGATTTCTGAGTTAGAAGAGGGCAGCCTGGTCTACAGAGACAGTTCCAGGACAGCCAAGGCTACACAGAAAAACCCTGTCTCAAATACCCAAGGGGTAGGGGATCTAGAAATCACACTGTTAATGTACACATGTAATTGACCAAATAAATCAAGGTTCTGACATTCCTTGAAATTAGTGTTATTTTATAATTAGAATATATTTCAGTTCAACTTATCCCCCTGCCCCACTCCAGCAAGGTTTCTGTTATAGTCCCACAACTCCCTCTGTAGACCAGGCTGGCCTCAAACTCAAGAGATCCACCTGCCTCTGTCTCTCAGCTGCTGGGATCAAAGACATGAAACCATCATGCCCAGTTCTCAAGTTACATTTTATAAAAATATTTATTTATTTTTATTCATAAGAGTACACTCTAGCTGTCTTCAGACACACCAGAAGAGGGCATTGGATCCCATTACAGTTGGTTGTGAGCCACCATGTGGTTGCTGGGAATTGAACTCAGGACCTTTGGAAGAGCAGTCAAGTGCTCTTAACTTCTGAGCCATCTCTCCAGCCCCCTTGAGTCACATTTTAAATGTTTAATAGCCAACCTAGCTTAATGGCTCAAGCGCTGCAGAATAAGACATCAACTGAGAAGGGAAAGCATGTCTTTAAAAGCAATAGTACGTTTACTGGGCAAAGATTTCAACTAATAAAAGGAAACAATATTCACCAAAGACTTGCTTGCTCACTGAAGCTTGTAGTGACCAAATTAGAGAAACAGAAATGCAATATATTTTCTGTAGCTTTAAACCAGCGTAGTTTACCTGTGTAATGTTGGGAAACAGCAGACACATTTATTTTCAACTTTATATTAATGCTGTACCTTAGCATTAAAAGACTTTAAATATTTCTAAAGTTTTGTATTGCTTTGTTTTTAATTATGTACTGTCCCATTCAAGGGGAAAACATCTAACGGAAGATAAAGACAATTCCTAAATCCTGCCTGAATAAGAGAGACTTAGAAACAAGTGTGTTGGTAGTAGTGGCCCACACCTTCAGAATCTCTGAACTGGAGGATCCCTGAGATTAATAAGGCCAGCCTGGTCTACGGAGCAGAGTTCTACTGAGAGAAACTCTGTCTTGAAAAACAGGTCCTGATAGATTGATAGACAGATAGCTAGATAGGGCTATATCAAGATAAATATATCTATCTCAAAAACCAAAAATCACAGCAGTTTCACCACGTAAATTATTGCCACTAACTAAATTTTTATAGTTGTAACTACTGTATAAAATTCTAAATTTGTTTTGTGTTGTGACAAGGTCTAAGTAGCTCAGAATGGCTTTCAACTCAAGACCCTCCTGTCTAAGCCTCCCAAAGTTTGGACAAAAGACATCAAAATGGTTCTCTCTGTTTTCAGAAAAGAAAGCTTCAAAAGACACAATTCTTTGTGTCTTACAAAATGTCAACATTTCAACTTGATTTTGCAACAGTCTTAATATTTTACTACTCAAAAAAAAAAAAAATCATCCAAAAGGAACTTCCACATATCACCTACCTTGTTGGAAAATGTATAGCCCTCATAGGGATGTAGTTAATGCCATTAAACTGTATACTTCCAAAAAGGTCAAAACTAAGGTTTATATTATATAAAAATGGAATGACTAAGGGTCTGCATTGGGGGGGGGTGTGAAAGAAAAAGAAAACAGTTCACAATCATTCCTTTAGAGGTTACTCTTAAGTCAGAAGTTATTTTTATGAAAAAAGAAAACCTATCTTCTGTGCTTCAAATACTTTGCTTTTCAACTCAGCTGCTATAAATACTCATGGTAAACATCCAGAGCAGCTGCAAACCAAGCTACTACCATCTTTTTTCATTTCAGTTCTAAAAGCAAAAATAAACAAGGACAAATATTACATCCAAGTTTTTGTTGTTGTTGTTTTTTGATACAAGGTTTCTCAATGTGGCCCTGACTGTCCTAGAACTTGCTCTGCAGACCAAGTTGGCCTTGAACTAGGAGATCCGCCTGTCTCTGCCTCGAGTGCTAGGTTTGCAGTGATGGGACAAAAGGCGTGGGCAACTACTGCCTAAATTTTATACCTTATATACTCATGGTTGTTTGGCTGCTTATGTTCATAATCTACTTCTTATTCACATTAATAATCATATTGCCTGTCAATTTAGTAATGAGTTTCCCTTCTAGTACCTCAAAATGAAGTTGATCAACAGGCATGGTGGTAGTATGTGCCTTTAATCCTGCACTTGGGAGGCAGGGAGAAGCAGATCTCTGTAACTTCAAGGCTAGCCTGATCCAGAGTTAGTTCGTAGTTAGTTCGAAGGCCAGCCAGACAAGGCTACAACAGGAAGACCCTATCTCAAAAAAATGAAAAAGAAATTAAAGAAAAGGAGGAGGGGAAAAGGTAGACTGAGCATTTTGGTAGCTTGAATTAACATCCTATAATTTGGAACTTCCTTTTTTAAAAAGTAGGTTAGAGCAAGCAAGAAGTCCAGAGGTGGAGGCTAGACAGCCAAGTCAAGGCTAACCTAGACTACATAGTTTAAAGCCATAACCATTCTCAATAAACAAAAGAAAAACAGACTTGGCAGTTTTGTGAATTACAAGTTCACAGCAGCCTAACATAATTTAACTGTCCAAATTCAACTTCTAAGACCTTTAAGCATTCTTATCCCTTTCTGCCTGTCCCCCTCAAAACGGCACTATCTTTTTGCTCATTTTAGTTGCAGAACAAGGAAACTAAGTGGCCTAATAATGTTCAGATTGTTTTATGCAGTGGAAAGTGTTAAGGAGTACTCCCTGTTCACCTGTGAGTCAAGTTGGAGATCAGCCACAAAGGTGTTTCTAAGATTAACTCTTTAAAGCAAAAGAACCGTATTGTTGAAACATTCGATGGTAAAATCTTCCCATTTGCTCTCCGACCGGGACTCTAACACCAGATACATGACAAAGCCAAGCCATTCATTGCACAATGTAGGCCAGCGCTTGCACCACGTAGGGAGGGCATCACGGAACTCTAACACATGCCATTTACCCTAGACAGAAAGGTGGGAGACACGTGCCTAGAACAGGGCCCGACTCCCTATTCAAATGTCATGGGGCAGTTAGGTGTGGAGACACAGCCATAAGTGACTGTGAGTAAAGGTGTCAATTCCGCCGCGCTAGAGTCAGACGTGGCTGAGGGAAAAGAGGTGTCCCTAAGCACTTTCCTTAGATGGAACAGGGTCTCAACCCACACACAAAGAAGGCGCCACTGCCGCACTGCGCTCTGGTACTCGTAGTCGTATCCCCAAAGTCAGTGACGGCCAAGAAAGACAAGGTCCCAAAAAAAGAATAGGCTCTTCTCCCCGGCCTCTTCCAGCAGCACACAAAGGACCGCGCCACCACCCCCTCACCCCTCCCGCCGGGACTTGTAGTTCCCTTTACCCCGGCCAAGCCGCAGAGGGGGAAGAGGACAGACTACAGCTCCCGGCAGCCTTCGCGCCCGAGCCCCGCACCCTCTGCCTCCATCTTGGCTGCGGTCGGAGCCTCCATTTTCGCTCCCTCCCCCCACTTCAGTCACCAACACCACACCAACACCACCACTACACGCACCTCCCGGCCTCAACTCCTCACCAAGGCTCCGCGGCCTTCCCGGAGGCCGAGACGGTTGAACCCGGGAAGAAAAAGGAAGCCTGGAGTAGGAACTCACACTGAGGTCTCCTCTATCCGGAATTCTAAGAGTGCCCACCCTGACACTCAAAAGCCCCTCCCGTTAACCTGAGTCTCCTCACTTGTCTTTAGCCTGGCTTGTTGCTAACCCCAATTTAACACTGAGGTCGTACTCACCCCAACAGCTCAGCGCCCCCTCTCCAGCGCCGCCATAAGCAGCACGGCCCGGTACGTAGGAATAAATCTCGCTTCTCTCGCGAGAATTGCAGACTCCGAGCGCGTGCACGGGTAGGTGGGGGAGCGTGCTCTTAGTACGCTTGCGCGCAAGGGCTGAGTGACGCCAACCAGTGACCAGCGTTTATCCACACGCAAGATGGTGACTATGTTCTTTTATACTCTGGCCCCTGAGTCCTCCAGAAGCAATCTCGGCGTTTACTGACTCTGCTGCGACGCTGGGGGCGGAGCGGAAAGTGACTTTAGGCGTCTCCGGTCTTCCGGATCCTGAATGCTTTCGGCTACGAGGCTTGAGTAAACCTGAAGTAGACACAGTGCTGAAGGCAGATCCGGGAAAGTCGTGGAAAAAGATTTCACTTTCCTCAGCAATAATCCAGGAGTCCTCAAACCGCAGTTTCTCTTTAGTCACAGGACGGTCTGTCATTTGTCTCCTACATTAGAATGGATTTCATTGGTTTAGAGAAAAGTTTTTAACAAAGTAATTTGTAAATCTTAATTGAGACTTTTTGTCTTCAAGAAACTACATTGCTTGTGTCAGACAAAAATAAGCAAGGATGTATGATCAATAAAATCTAAAATTCCCCCAAATCACTTTAACTGTCCTTTTCAGTCACCAGAAGATATTTGTAGTGTGTCAGTCTGAGTATTTAAAAGGCTGAAATCAGGGTAAAAGGATGGTTCATCTGACTGAAGGAGAGGAGTGTGATGGTTAAATCTGACCATTGCAAACTTTTAATAGGCTGCTCTGTCAATAATCTTCTAGCAAAGCAATTACTTTACACAGGCTCACGGACTATCTACTTGGCTTTCTATTTTTGTTTGTTTTTTGAGACAGGGTCTACATAGCCCTGGTTGTCCTGGAACTCACTTTGTAGCACATGCTGGCCTAGAACTCACAGAAATCAGCCTGCTTCTGCCTGCTGGAATTAAAGTTGTGGACTACCATGCCCAACTTCATTGGCTCGTTTAACCATTTGGGGTAAAAGCTACCCCCCTGAGAACACTCCCATCTACTTCCTGCTTTTGTGGGAGAGTAGAACATTCTCATCCAAATGTACTTTCCTTGTTGGGAGACAGGACTCACTGGAATTTGCTATGTAGATCTTGCTGGCCTAGAACTCATGAGATTCCCCTTCCCCTGCTTCTCCAGTCCTGGGATTAAAAGGGTGTGCTGCCACAACCTGCTAAATGTATTCCTTACACATACTTTGAATTGGTTATTCAGAGAATTGCAGACTTCTGTAGACATAGGTAGGGCTCTAAGGGGAGAAAATTACATGCACAGTAATAAGTAACAAATATGAATATTGTCCCCCACTGAGTGTGTGTGTGTGTGTGTGTGTGTGTGTGTGTGTGTATTGGAGGCCTCAATTTTTGGGAATGCCAGAGCCATGGATACCTGCTAAGAGGAGTGTGTTGCAGTCAACAAAGCTGAAAGGAGTTGAGATCTGAAGAGCCCTTTGACATCAACCTTGAAGACGAAGTTTGGAGTTTGTAAGCTGGTTCTCAGGCTTGCTTTGGGGATTACAGTTAAGAGATTGCATGAATCTCAGAAGAGACTTTGAACTTTGGACTTTTAAGACTGTTAAAGACTATGGTGACTTAGGTTTTTTGAAACAGGGTTTCTCTGTGTAACAGCCCTGGCTGTCCTGGAACTCATTTTGTATTCAAGGCTGACCTTCAACTCATAGAAATTCACCTACCTTCATGTAGCACCAGTCCTGGCTGACTATGAGGGCCTTTGAAGTTGGACTGAATGCATTTCTGCATTAACATATGGCTGCAAGCCTTTGGGGACCAGGGACTAGAATGTGGTAGTTTGAAAGAAAGTGGTTCTCCATAAACTCCTAGGGAGTTGCACTAGTAGAAGGTGTGGCCTTGTTGGAGCTGGAACTTCCCATGTAGACTATTCTGGTTTAGAAACCACAGAGACCTACCTAGCTTTGTCTCCTAAATCCTAAGATTAAAGAGATATCCTATCCTTCACAGCTCACTCCTCCCTTCTTAGTTTCCCTTTATCAATACAAGGAAGATCTTTGAAGGTTGACACTTGGTCTGGACAGAGATCCAAGTCATCTGTGTAATAAATAACCCTTTCCTCCTTTGCACCCCCACTCTCCCTTCCCTTTTTCCTTCTTCTGACAGGGTCTCTAAGAGTAGCCCAGACTTGTGCAGAATGTGTCATAAACCTGCCTCAGCTTCTCAAGTGCTGGGATCACTCTACCAAGTCTGCCCTAAAACATAACCTTTGATTACTACTGTTTACTTCTCTTGTGTTCTTCATGGTATATGTTGCCACCACTCCCTCCCTGATGCCCCAGTGCACTCTTCCTTTGTGTATTGTTAGTATGTAATATTTACATGGGAGGAGCAGTAAAGATAGTATGCAAGCATCACCTATCTTTTTGTATGTGGCTCCCATATCCTGTGCATCAAATAAACTTTGTTTTCCTATTTGTCTACCGTAATTAATATAGACTAAAATTATCGAAACTTCAGTGGAAAAGATTAAATTTCTTTACACTTTATTCAACTTTGGGGATGTTTACCTTAATAAAGAAAACTAGATTCTTGGCTGTGTGGCATATGTTTGTAATCATAGCTACTTGGGAGGCTGAAGTAGAAGTATGGGAAAGTGTAGACCATTATGGATAACTTAGTACAAACTTGCCTCAAAATAAAAAGACAGACAGACAGACAAAGAGCCCAGCATAGTAATACACCTCTTTAATCTTAACACTCAGCAGTCAGCGGTAAGCGAAGCCTATATGATGAGTTTCAGAACAGTTAGGCAGGGCTATGCACAGAGAACCTTTCTAAAAAACTAAACTAAACATAAGAGATTGTTTGAATTGTTAACTACTCTCTTTGCTCTACTCAGCTTCCCCTAATGGAAGCATATCTTTTCTCAATAAATTGACTCTGATTCTTTGTTAAAAAATAAGAGAAGGGTTAGTGATGTAGCTTGGTGGTCCTAAGTTCACACAAAGATGGAGAGAGAAAGGAAAAGGAAAAATGAATATGATCCAATTCTCAGAACTCCAGCTTAACGTCATTAACAATCACAGAGCAAATATAAATGTGTAAGTGTAGTAAAGGACAGGTGCACATATTAGAACAGATAATCTCCAGCTATGAGAAAGTCATCTTGAATTATAAGAGGAAGTAGTATTCTCTTTGTGTTGGAAAACTTCCTTTTGGCCTCCTGCTGTTGGCCCAGTCAGCCATGTCTCCTTAGTGCCCTCTTTGATGTCTTACTTTCCTAAGCACAAACATTCGTATCACATTCGTAGCTCACTCTATTATTAGTTTATACCAGTTAGTGACTTCAGGACAGGACTTCTGACATTCATTTTGCATCCCTGGTTCCTGACAATACTTGGCCTAGACACGTTTGAAAGGCTTGAATGACTTGCACTGGACAGCTATTTATTGGATAGCAGAGAAGGCCCTAGAAATTGGTTAATGCTTATAATTCCAGCACTCCAGAGATAGGAGGCCCTATAGTTCAAGGCTACATAACTAGTTTCAAGCCAGCCTAAGGATATCTGAGACTCTCCCACTCTCTGTCTCTGTCTGTCTGTCTGTATGTATGTGTCTGTCTGTCTGTCTGTCTGTCTCTCTCTCTCTCTCTCTCTCTCTCTCACACACACACATACACACACACATACTAATAAAACCCAATGTCCTACTAGAGACATATAGACATAAACATTTCAAAACAACTGTTTTGTTTTATTTGCCTATTTCTTAAATACAGATATTTTCTCCTTTCCCTGGCCACACATTGAATTTACGAATTCTTATTCATCATTACAAAAGAACTGCCTTGGGCTCTTGTACTAGAAGCAAGATCATGTGGAACTGGACTAAAAGTAGAATTAGGTCTAGGAGTACACATTCAGAAATATTACAGCAAAGGGGAATGTAAAACATAATAGTGTCAGTGTGTTCTTTGGTATAATTCATGCAGATAAAAATGTGATTTCTAGAATTACAGGAGCCTTTAAGCCTTAAACGTTCACTTCACCTTATTCTGGGCAATGCCCCAATTCCTTTATCAATTTCGTATTTAGCACATCTATACCTAGAGGCATAAGTTTGAGCTTCTAAGGCAGGAGGAATATAAGTTCAAGGCTAGAACTGCGTTACAGAACAATACCTTATCTCAAAGTATGTGTGTGTCTATGTGGGTGGAATCTGTGCCACAAGATCATAGTACAAATCGAGAGAGGTTCAGGCATGCCAGTTACACTAGGCCCAAGCACACAGCCTGGGTTACATATTAAGTTTCAGGACAGTTTCAGCTTCTACAGAGTAAGACTATCTCAAAAATAAAAACCCAACATAAACCAAAGACCAAAACAAAAAACCCCAAAAGCAGAAAAGAGAGAGAAAGAGAGAGAGAGAGAGAGAGGTAATAAAATAGTATTATTATCGGTCCCAAGCCCCGGAAAAAAAAATAGTATTATTATTTGGTTGGAACCCTTGCTCACCCCTGCACAAGCTGGGAAACCACACCTGCTCTCCTTCCCTCAACCCCTTCCCTAGCTAACAAGTTATCACCTTTCCCCTCTGCATTTCAGGGGTTCAGTTTTTGACCATATATGAGTACAATCCCAGCTCCTAGCTGACACATCATCACCTCTCAGATAAGAGTTATAAACCCTCCTTGCTGTAGCTGGGTGCTTGATTTTCCTGGGCCCATTCTTTGGGACTGGTGAACCCTCCTGGAAGCAGCATCTGACAAATCTTCTTTTAACCTGGTCTAATCTGGCCTATATTGTGTTGGAAAATCTACTGAATATGATCTGAAAGATAAATTATTTATTCTTACTACAATTATGGCTCACGAGTAGCAGTATCTTTTATTTTAAGAAGAGGGTACTGGATCCACTGGAAATGGAATTAGAAATGACTGTGAGCTGACATGTGGGTGCTGTGAATTGAACCCAAGTCTTCTGGCCAACATTATTTTGTCTTTTTTTAAAATGATTTGTTTATTTATTATGTATACAGCATTTTACCTGCATGTATGTATGCATACAGAAGAGGCCTATTACAGATGATTATGAGTAAATGTGATTGCTGGGAACTGAACTCAGGACCTCTGGAAGTGCTCTTAACCTCTGAGTCATCTCTCCAGCCCCTGTTCATTTATTTTTTGATACAGGTTTTCTTTGTGCAGTCCTGGCTGTCCTAGAACTAGCTCTGTAGACCAGGCTGGCCTTGAACTCAGAAATCCATTTACCTCTTCCTCCTGAGTACTGGGATTAAAGGCATTTGCCAGATAATGACTTTTTTTAAGATGAATTTTGAAGCCAAATCAAAAGCCGAAAAAGTAGAAATCTTTTTATTATTTTTAAAACATTATTAATTAAAAATGAAACTTGGAAAATCATCTATACAATGGAGTACTCATAGATTTGGGGAGATATTTAGCCTATTTAAGGACCAACTCAAGGGCTGGAGTGATGGCTCAGTGGTTAAGAACACTGACTGCTCTTTCAGAGGTCCTGAGTTCAAATTCCAGCAACCACATGGTGTTTCACAACCATCTGTAGTATGATTCGGTGCCCTCTTCTGCTGTGTCTGAAGACAGCTACACTGTACTCATATATATAATAAATAAATAAATCTTAAAAAATATTAAAAAAAAAGGATCAACTCAGGAAAAAATTGATTAGTTACTTTTGCTCCTTTATTGGACTTATTTTTTTTTAATTTACTTATTTTATGTATATGAGTACACTGTAGCTGTCCTCAGATACACCAAAAGAGGGCATCAGATCCCATTACAGATGATTGTGAGCAACCATGTGGTTACTGGGAATTGAACTCAGGACCTCTCTTAACCACTGAGCCATCTCTCCAGCCCCCAGACTTATTTTTATGTTCTCAGAAACTAACAGTGAAACTTATTATGGCCCTATGCTTTTTTGTCTCTGTAAATATCAATATTCACCTTAGCTTTGGAATCGGAAACGAGCTTTGCAAGAACCAAATGCATTCCCAACCAAATCCCTTACATGCATGGAAGATTCTCATCCCCCCCGCCACTCTCTAAATTAAATTTATTTTAATTTTTTTTTTTTTCGGGAGCTGGGGACCGAACTCAGGGCCTTGCGCATGCTAGGCAAGCGCTCTACCACTGAGCTAAATCCCCAACCCCCTTTAATTTTTATAAATTTAAAAAACAAGCATTTTATGTGTTGGTGCTTTGCCTGCATGTATGGTTTTGAACGAAGTGCATGCTTGCTGCCCAAAGAGGGCTAGAAAGTGTGTCACATTCCCTGCACCTGGAGGTACAGACCACGTAGGCAAAACCTGAGTCCAGCGAGTGCTTTGAACTGCTGAGCCACTCATTCAGTCCCTATAGGCAGTGTGTTACTGTCGTTGTTTATTTGTTTGTTTGTTTTGAGACAGGAGTATATGTGCAGCTCTGGCTGACCTAGGGCAGTCTAACCTCGAATTTACAAAATCCACTCACTTCTGCCTCCAGGTGCTCTGATTAAAGGTGAATGCCATCACTCTGGTTTTTGGAGGTTTTGAGTAATGGTACACAGGTGTTCTGTTTTTTGTCTAGGTCTGTATTCCATCAAATAAAAAAAAATTGGGCCAGTGGGGAACCTATTATTTATCTATTTATTTATTTTACATGCATTTAAATTTACTCAACTTTTTAAGGTTGTTTTGTTGTGACATTATACTGTTCTTATGTGGGAAAGTTAAAAAGTGAAGGTTTGGTTTTTTGTTTGTTTGTTTGTTTTTGGTGAAACTCTGGGTATAGAGGATGGGAAAGAGGTCCACACCCATAGTATCAGAGCAGGAGCATATACCAGAGCAAAATTTCCACTAAACAAGTTGAGACACTAAGGGTGGTGGTACACATCTGTAATCCTACCACTAGGGAGGTTGAAGCAGAAGGATCAGGAATTCAAGGTCAGCTTTGGCAACATAAATACCCAGGGCTACAAAATGAGATTATGTCTCAAAAAATAAAAATTATAATATAAGTAACAGTGTAGGAGAGAGAAGGGAAAAAAACCCCAGCATTGAACTTGGAGGAAGGGGTTATATAAATGTGTAAAACTGTTAGCTGTTTTAAGCAGTCACTATGAGGTCATAGCTCAGAGAGCCAAGGAACCTGAGAGGAGCATGGGGCAAAACACTTACCTGTCTGTCTTGTGTGTGAGTGTGCGCGAGCATGTGCATGCCTGCCTCTGCCTCTGGAGTGCTGGGGTTAAAGGCCTGCCCCACCACACATAGCCCTAACATAATTTTTAATTTCACTCCTCTTACTTAGCTCCTGACAAAAGTCAGCTGTACTTAGAATAAAGTGCAAACTCTTCTGCAGCGGTCTAAGGACTCTACATGACATATGCCCCATCTGATTCTCTAGGCCCATTGCTCATTGTGATTTGGTTCTGCCACCATTTGGCCCTTCCAACACTGCAAGTTTATTCCTGCTTCAAAACCCATGGATTTGTTGTTGTCTGGCCTGGTAAACTTCACTCTGTCATCATCTACCTGGCCTGGGAGACTTCGCTCTGTCATCATCTACCTGGCCTGTTGGCATCATCCCAGGATTCAGCTCAGTTGCCAATGGCTCCAGTTTTATAACACCACTCTCACATTATTTACTTTCGTCACGGAACGTATTGCTATTCGAAATTAACATACTTATGAATTTGTTTATTGCCTATCTTTATGAACTCTGGCACAAAGCTCTTGGTGTGGTTGATGACTGTATCCATAACAATTACATCAGTGACGTTCATAATCAGTAAATAATACACATTCACGTTTTAATGAATGTAAGATTGTACTGATTGTGTTTATTGTGATTATTTACGGATGATGCGTAAGTAACTATGTCACCAGGTGGTGGTGGTGCACACCTTTCATCCAGTACTTAAGAAGCAGAGACAGGCAGTTCTCCCAGTTCTAGGCCAGCTCTTGTCTACAGAGTGACAACCAGGGCTACAAAGAGAAACCCTGTCTCAAAAAAAAAAAAAAAAAAAAAAAAAGAAAAAAAAAGAAAAAAAAAGAAAAGAAAAGAAAAAGAAACAAATAAATAAGTTGCCAGTTTTTGTTATGACATGATACTTTAATTATCTGGATTATTTTGGTTTTGTTTTGCTATGTATCCCAGGTTGGCCTCAAATTCATGACCTTATTTCATCAGCTTCCTGGCCTTACAGGGATGTACTACCTTGCCGGTCTAGAATTTTTATATACATTTATTATTTGTATGAGTGGTCTTGAACTATCAGAGATCTGCTTGCCTCTGTCTCCCAGTGCTGAGATTAAAGGAGTGTGCCTTTAATCTGAAACTGGAGTTACATGTTTGTGAGCCACTATGTGGATGCTAGAAAGGATGTTTCTGTTTATTTATTTTTGTGTTTATGTGTTTCTGTGCCTCTATGAGTTTATATGAACTACTGTTTGCAGGTGCCTGTGTAAGTCAGATGAGGGCACTGCATCCATTGGAAGTGGAGTTACATGCAGCTTTAAGTCTCTCTCTCTCTCTCTCTCTCTCTCTCTCTGTGTGTGTGTGTGTGTGTGTGTGTGTGTGTGTGTTCACAGCAATAGGACAATGATTGAGACAGTAAAGGTACTGGGAACTGAAACTGGGTTCTCTCCAACAGCAGTGTGTGCTCCTAATCTTCACTCCAGTCCCCTGCTTCTTCTCTTTGAGGCAAAGTCTTATCTTGTGGCCCGGAGGGACCTTGAGCTTGTGAGCTCCAAGACTATCCTGACTAAGCTTCCCAAGTATCTAGGACTACAGCCATTGTAGCAAACCCAGCTACAATTTAAGATATATTGTTTATTAAACAGGTCATCTAAACATATTTAAACATAATGCCGGCCTTGCTGGTGCACAAGCCAGTACTTGGGAGGCAGAGACAGGCACATCTCTGAGTTTGAGGCCAGCTTGGTCTATAGAGCAAGTTCCAGGACAGCCAGGGCTACACAGAAAAACCCTGTAGGTTTTTATCCCCAAGTACCTGGAACTACAGTCATATCCCAAACCTAGCTACAATTTAAAAAATGTATTAAACAGGTCATTTAAACATGTCTACACATAGATTTTTTTATTATGTGTCATCTGTATGTATATAGGAAGTCAAAATTTTGCAAAATAAATACACAAATATTTTCTGAACATTTCCTGATAAAGTGATTCTTTTAAATCTTTTTTATTTTTTCAGTAAACTTTTTTAGGCTCTATTTTTATATTATCTCTGTAGGTGTTTTGCCTACATCTGTATCTGTTTGCCACATAGGAACAGAGGCAAGAAGAGGGTCTTTGATGTCTTAGAACAGGAGTTAGACGGTTGTGAGCCTCTATGTGGGTGCTGGGACTGTCTTCTGTATATAGTTTGGAGGACAACTGGTTTTTTTGTTTTTTTTTTTTTCTTTTTCTTTTTTTTTCGGAGCTGGGGACCGAACCCAGGACCTTGCGCTTGCTAGGCAAGCACTCTACCACGACAACTTGTTTTTTAAAGATTTGTTTATTTTTATTTATTTTATGAGTACACTGTAGCTGTCTTCATGCACACCAGAAAAGGCCCTCAGATCCTATTACAGATGCTTGTAAGCTACCATGTGGTTGCTGGGAATTGAGCTTGAGAACTCTGGAAGAGAAGCCAGTGTTCTTAACCACTGAGCTATCTCTCCAGCCCTGGAGGGCAACTTTTGGACAAGCACCTCTGCCCACTTAATCATCTTTGCAGCACCTTTTCTTTCTAGTGATAAATTTGATACATTTTGAAAATTCCACTCATGATGAAGCAGCATAAGATGGGGGAGGGCTCTATGTTACACCACTGTAATCCCAATACTTGAATGAATGAGGCAGGAGGATTATGAGTTTAAGACCAGCCTGAACTACATCGAAAAGGCAAGGACAACCTGGGCTGTGAGGCTCTGTCTCAAAGAGTTAAAAAAAAAATCAGGGTTAGAGAGACCACTCAATGGTTAAGAGAACTGGCTGCTCTTCCATAGGACCCAGATTCAATTCCTAGCACCTACATGGAGGCTCACAATAGTCTGTAATTCTAGTCCCAAGGGATCCAAACCCTCTTCTGACCATTCTGGATAGTGTCATTCCAGTCCCTTAACTTGGGGTGGATAGTTTTGGTCATTTTACAAATTATGCATGTGTTGCCATTTTTTTTTTTTTTTTGGTTCTTTTTTTTTCGGAGCTGGGGACCCGAACCCAGGGCCTTGCGCTTCCTAGGCAAGCGCTCTACCACTTAAATCCCCAACCCCATGTGTTGCCATTTTAAGAAAAGAATTTACAAATAATTATGGTCTTGGACAGGGAGGAAACTAAATAGGGAGCTTAGACTCAGGGATTTCTATCTTTCCTTTCCTCCTCTCTATATTTCTTTCTCTCTTAGATAAAAGAAGCAGAGTTGAGAAGAAAAATGGGGGATACAGAAATATTATACGAAATTAGACAAATGGGTAGATTATTGAATCTACTATTAAACCAAAAAACATTTTATAGCCATAATCCCACTTTGGCAGAGATCTTTACGTTTTGATGTAGAATTGAGGTTATAGTTTGTTACACTGGTACAGAATTTTGTATATTGATATAGATTTAAGGTTTTCATTGGTATAAATGTTTGTACATTGATACAATATTTAGGATTAATTTTGTTACAGCATAATTACATATGTTTTAACTCTTAGCTAGGCATTGTGCCTATGCAATTCATTTAAAAATACAAGGTTTAGTCCCAGTCCTTTTAATAGCTGCTACTAAAAACTGTTTGGGATAATTAAGTAATGCAAGTTAACAGTCAATCAAACTCATGGTCATGTTAGATTCTAGTCTGGGTTATCATAGATATACATCTTGCGTTGAGATAGGTGACTAGAGACAGGCAACGTTTGCTTATTCAGATATGCTATGAATAGATCAATAGTCTTCAAATATCTCAGACACTCACGGAATATAGCATTTTAACATAATTTTATTAATTTAAGATTTTTTTTGACATTAAGACATGTCAGCTCCTGGCAGCACCTCATTTGACTTGGAAGAAGATGAGCATTGAAAGAGTTCCATACGACTTGTTTCAACTGTGGCAAGGTAGCCACAGTGCACGCATGCCCTCCTCCCATTCCCCGACAGACAGACAGGCACAGACACACACACAAACACACATAGATAGGCAGACAGACACACATACATAGACAGACAGACACACTCAGATACAGACACACATGCAAACAGCACTAACTTTATCTGCAGACAGAATGCTGTCTAGAAAGGACAAATGATTGCAGGATAGTCGACATAAGGTCTGTCAGATACTCTGGGCCAGAAGGCTGACGATAGATGCTCCAATGTCATAGAGAATATTGGGGACTGTCCAGGCAGTCAGCTGCGTCTGCCATTTCTATGATTTTTGGAAGATGTGTCCCTGTACTTCCTGTATACTCAGACAATAATTATTCCTTGTGTCTCTGATGGGGTTGAAGACTAGATAGTTATATTATTACTATAAACTTATGTTGTTTAGGATTTAAGAAGATATTCTAGGTCTAAGAAGGTATTTTTAGGATGAGTAATTCAAATTAGATAGAGATTGATTTAGACACGGAACTCTGAACTCACAAGGATAGGATAGATACTTTCTTCTGAGTTGCCAAAAAGACTGGACTTTTTTTTTCTTCTTTTTCTCCAGGACCTTTGCCAGGTATATATTTAAAGTGAGAAGGAGCAGAGGCGGGTTTTATCCTGGAACCTTTACTGCTTCTGGGTTGGTGCATCACAGTACGGCACATTTTCTGTAAGATCTTTCCTGGGGACCAGTTGCAGTGTGTGTCGTGGTCAGTGTGAATTCCTTGAATAACAGATGTTCTGAGCAATAATTCAACATCAGAACCTATTTTCAGCATCTCTTTTATTTTCTCTGGAGATGTCTCATTTTAATGTTGTTCGAATTCTTCATTTATCTTTACTCTGGCTGCTTCTAATGCTCTTACCGTTTTTTAAAAACTTGTTGTCTGGTCCTGTGTAGTGTTTTAAAGAGCTGTAAAACCTTGGCGGGCTGACCCATGGCTCCTCACGACATTGACTCCGCCTCAAGACTGCACTTTTTAAACGTAACTTTTATCTAATAATTTTCATAATAATTTCATAATTCTTCCTACTGTATGCTGTTTATTTTGGTTGTGAGCCTAACCTTTATGGCTGAGCCATCTCTCCAGCCTGTTGTTGATTACTGTAAGAGAAAGAGCCTTTTTATTTAGACAAAAAAGGGGAGTTGTTGAGGTTTGTTGGTTGCTATGTATTGTTTTTTTTTGCTATGCTAAATTCTGCACCCAAAGGCCTAAGCCTAGGAGTGAATTCTCACAGTTACAGGCTTTTGTTGTGCAAACTGTATTTCTGGATTTAAAGCTACTGGTTAAATAAAACTGGCTACAATTACCGAGGGATTAGAGGTCGGTAGGTTTTAAGTTACCTGGTTGGGGTTGGATAAGTGAGAGGAAAGAGAGGAGAAGGCTCCAGGAGAGGAGGTGGACCATAACAAGCCAGGAGAAACTGCAAGTATCTGGGATACACTGCTGGGGAGGTAGCCAGGCCAGCAGTTAGAATAGTAGACTATGGGTTACCCCCAGTAATTGTCAAAGCCAAATCAAATAACCATAGTCTCAGTTGTTTGTAAGCTAGTCAGGGATAAGCTTAAATTGGTTCTACCACACCATGTGGCAGAGTCACCATCAGACAGCAAAGTGGATGTGTGTGGTCAGAGCTGCCACCTGAGACCAAGTGGATATGAGGGCTGTGATGCTGAGGGGGGCATGCTGACCCGAGTGGCCTGTACTGCCACCTGCAACTATGGGGACATCTGGGTCTAGACTGCTACTGGGGGCCATGTCTGGGTGCATGGTCCTACGGTAGCTGGGGTCTGTATTGATGTTCCAGGCCCTTGTTACCTCCACCGGTCATGCAGATGTCCCTGTTCTGGACTGCTGCCTAAAACACTGTGCTGAGCCAGCCCCTCCCCTTGCTTGGCCAACGCAGAGGAGTTGATCCTGGAGATAGGGGTTTGGGTGAACTTGGGAGAACTGGCCCTCCCTTGTCCTCTGTAGGGTGGCATGGGCGAGGGATCTGTTCCTCCACTTTCCCTGTGGTAGGAGGGTGAGCTGGATCCAAGGTCATGAGAGTGGGAGAACTGTCCTCATTTCACCTAGGCAGCATAGTAGATCTGGCTCTGGTTGCTGGTTTGCCCTCATGATGTGAGCACAGGTGAGCTGGTGGGCTGATCAAATCAGCTACCTCCCAGGCCCACCCCAACATCTACCCCATCTATGATTTGCTGGAGCCATGTGAAGAGGCAGGTCTTGCAATCCAAAGCTTCAGGATCTCCAAGTCTCTCTGTGAAGATCTAGTACAGATAGTGTAGCAGAAGCCAGAGGACTCAAACCACAACAATGACTCCCTGCAATGGACATTTGCAAGTAGAGATGTGTGGATAAAAGGGTATGTCGAGGGACACACCATGACACACCACAGCTTCTACAAGATTCTTTTTAAATCTTATTTTCCTCTTGGGGAGGTTGCAAAGGCAGAGGGTAGATATAAAAGGACAGGGAGATGAATGGGATTGTGAAATTCACAAAGAATCAATACAAAAATTAAAAAATATTTTTTAAGACCAATAAATTAGGAGAGTAGTCATGTGCAAAAGAATGTAGCTGCATCATGAATATAATATCAATTTATATGCATTAATAAGAAAAAGTCAAACAGGGAAAACGGAGGGAGTGCTTGAATGTGCACTTTAAAAACTAAACACTATAGGAAGTAAACCCTGGGAGCTATGCTAAGCCTCATCAGACATCAGGGATGGATTTGTTCTGAGGTAATTTTACACTTACAGAGGACTTAGTTATAAGAATAGGAAGTGAAGGACCTTAGGGGCTTTAGTCAGCCTTGCACCCACCCGCCTGGGGTCAAGGCTAGGCCAAGTTCCATTCTCCACCCACAGGAACATTCTTGAGCAGAAAATTCTCAGAATGTACTGATGCTTGCTAGCCAATAGATTTAAAGGTCAATACGCTTAGCCAATAAGTTTGAACTGTAACCTTGCTGAGGTAACCTGTGCCCCTAGCCGTTCAGGTTGTCTTCTGGTCACTTGACTTGAAGGACTAATTGAAGGTTGACCCTGATGAGCCACCAGAAAATAAACCTCTCGCTTTTGCATCAATCTGTATCTTGGTGTCTCACCGGGGGGTGGGGGTGGGATGTCTCAAAGTAAGTACCACTGACCGAGGGTCGGGGTCTTACAGAAGTTCCAGAAACACTTCAACCAGAGTCTACTATGTACCTTTACATAACAAAAGGACATTTTTCAAAATTGGGTAATTAGCCTTGACATAATAATACAAATCAACTGCAAAGTCAGTCTTTTCACTTATGGCTGTTTTCTTTCTCAGGAGCACATTTAGGACTGTCCATTGCTTTTATCCACAGTCCTCATGGTAGTTCTTCAATCTCTTCCATTTCTGTCTTTATTTTTTTGGATGTGTTTCATTTCTATATGTGTGTATGAGGGTGTCTTTACATGTGCTCTGCACATGAGTGTAGGTGTTCAAGGAGGCCAGAGGTGTCAGAGTCCTTAAATATAGAATTACAATTGATTGTGAGCTGCTGAAGTATTGGGGATCAAACTTGAGTCCTCTGCAAGAGCAGAATATTCTCTCAACAGCTGAGTGACATCACCAGCCCTGTCCTTAGTCCCTTGATGAATGTCAGTCATCTATTTTGTCAATGTCCCCCAATTGTTTTGTCTGATATGTCCTCTTGATGATATAGATTATATATACTTCCATACCACGCAGTGCCCTTCGATCTGTGTTATGCCACACATAGGAAGGTGGTTCTGTGTTATAATGGAGCTGAACAATTCTAGTGCCTAGTGATGTCACAGGGTAGTGAATTTGTAGGGAGGTGCATTGGTCATGCCTTGATGGTGACACTGGTGTAGACAAACCCACAGTGCTGGTCCTATAAGAGCATAGCACATATGATTATGTAAAGTGCATAATTGTAATGAAAATAAGTGATTGTTACCAGTTTATGTAGAAATCTATGCATTTTGAACATTAGCATATTCCTACTTACTTTTAGTATGGTTTGTTGTATGGCTAGGGCCTTCATAATTCTTGTTTTTCCTGAGTCTTTCAACTGTATTGAGGAGCTACAGTGAGTTGTTACTGGAGTTAGGGGAAAAGCCTCAGCTTTTGGGAGTCCCTCCAGGCAGGGATCTCACAAAGTCCCAGAAAGCCACTTAGAGAGGAGCGGGCAGAGAGTAAAGTGCTTGCCACACTAGTGTGAGAACTTGATTTTGAATCCTCAGAACCTGCATGATAAAGCCAGATGAGGTATCAACACAGCTGGGACCCAGCTGTCCTGGGGTGAGCTGGGAGGTGGAGACAGGAGAAACTTTGGGAGCTCATGAGGTAGCCTGGTATATACAGGAGAAAACAACTCTTTGCAGCTAACAAGGTAGAAGACATGGGCGCCCTGACCTCTACACGTGCACCATGGCACACAGGTGCCTGCTGCCCTCACATGAATCTGAACACGTACATTCAAAACAGTTTTTCTTTCTCTTTTTTGTCTAAGACTTATTTATTTATTATATAAGTACACTGTCACTCTCTTCAGACACAGCAGAAGAGGGCACCAGATCTCATTACAGATGGTTGCTGGGATTTGAACTCAGGTCCTCTGGAAGAGCAGTCAGTGCTCTCAACCGCTGAGCCATCTCTCCAGCCCACAAAATAGTTTTTCTTGAGACAGGATCTCACTACACACCTACCAGGCCTGACCACACAAAGGATTTTTTTTTTTAAAGAGAGGAGCACTGGTGAAGGCAGGAAAGTTTTATTCACAGCATCCTCAAATATCTGCTTAGAAAGTGCTTTCGTTGAGAAGTGTGGACTCTTCCCTTGGGCCCGTAGGGTAAATAAAAGCAGGATTAAAAACCGAGTACCGTCCATTCCTTTGGTGGCAGTCGTCACATGAGCCAAGATGGGTGCATACAAATACATCCAGGAGGAAGCAGCAGTCCGATGTGGTGCGCTTTCTTCTGAGGGTCCGCTGCTGGCAACGCGGCCAGCTCTCTGTGCAGCACAGGGCTCCCTGCCCCACCCAGCCTGATAAAGCGCCATGGCTGGGATACAGGGGTAAGCATGGTTATGTCATTTACAGGATTCATGCCGTGGTGGTCGCAAACATCCGGTTCCTAAGGGTGCAACTTACGGCAAGCTTGTCCACCACGGTGTTAACCAGCTGAAATTTGCCCGGAGCCTTCAGTCTGTTGCTGAGGAGAGAGCTGGGCGCCATTGTGGGGCTGTAAGAGTCCTGAATTCCTACTGGGTTGGTGAAGATTCCACATAAAAATATTTTGAGGTTACCCTCACTGATCCATTCCATAAAGTTATCAGAAGAAATCCTGACACCCAGTGGATCACCAAACCAGTCCACAAGCACAGAGTGCCTGGGCTGACATCTGCTGGCTGCAAGAGCCATAGCCTTGGAAAGGGCCACAAGTTCCACCACACAATTGGTGGATCTCGCTGTGCAGCCTGGAGAAGGCGCAATACTCTCCAGCTCCGCCGTTACCGTAATACACGTAATATTTGTAAAATTCATATCCAGTAAACAATTTAGGACAGAAAAAAACCCCAGAGTGCTACTTCCCTCATTCACTCTAGACTAGGTTGGCCTCGAACTCAGAGATCTCCCGGCCCCTGCCTCTCTACTGCTGGGGTTACTTCATCTCCCAGTTGCTGCTGTTGTTGCTTTTAGAGGGCACTGGTTTAAAAATTATAGTGTGTGTGGTTTTTTGTTTTGTTTTGTTATTTGAGACAGGGCCTCACTGTACAACCCTAACTGTTCCAGGACTCAGTATGTAGACCAGGCTGGTCTCTGAACTCATAGAGATCTTCCTGCTGCTAATTCCAAACCGAGTCCTGGGTTAAAAGTGGGCAAGGTGGCCCTGCCTAGCAGTGGTAATATTCTGGTTTTGCTTTTGTGGTTCCTGGGGATTGAACCATTGTGTATGGTAGGTGAGCATTTGTCCCAGCACTGGTAATGATTTAGTTCTTTTTTTTTTTTTTTTCTTTTTTTCGGAGCTGGGAACCGAACCCAGGGTCTTGCGCTTGCTAGGCATGATTTAGTTCTTTTTTTTTTTTTTTTTTAAACATTTATTTATTTATTATGTATACATCACACAGCTTTCTGCCTGCATGTATGCCTGCAGGCCAGAAGAGGGCACCAGACCTGATTGTAGATGGTTGTGAGCCACCATGTGGTTGCTGGGAATTGAACTCAGGACCTCTGGAAGAGCAGACAGTGCTCTTAACCTCTGAGCCATCTCTCCAGCCCATGATTTAGTTCTTAAATTAGGTAACGAATGCATGATAATGGGTCTGCATTGTCATCTTACCCTTTTATAAATGTCCAATATTACATACAATTTAAGTGCGAAAATAAAGTACTGATAACATTTATATGTGCATGATTGTTTAAAAAATTGTTCCTGATCAGATTTACTAGATATAGGCAATTCAGGGTAATTTCAACAACAGCCATTTTATTAATTTTATTAAAAAGTATTTCTCGGGGTTGGGGATTTAGCTCAGTGGTAGCAAGCGCAAGGCCCTGGGTTCAGTCCCCAGCTCCGAAAAAAAAAAAAAAAGTATTTCTCAAGATCTCTTGGGCAGCCAGGAAACGAGACTTAGAGGTTTGTGTTTAATGCTATAGGGATGTTTGCAGTGAAGACTCCAGTCTCCACTGCATACACTGAGGCTTCCACAGCTGCTTGCTAGCACTTCAATCGATTTGCTGCTCCTCTATGGAGCCGAAGGTAGCAACTAGGGTTGCTGCTCCCCAGGTTCAGAGGTTTCTGTGTGGTTCCCTGCTCTGCCTACCACTAACTTTGAAATTCAATGCAGCTGAATCTTCCTTCTCTGCGAAGGTGACTGGAAACCATGTAACTGGTACTTAACTTCCAGATTCTTTAGAGTAGAGGGAGGCGCTGTCACATTAGGCAGGGAAACTTTACCCAGGCAGGGGTAGGACACTGAGAAGTCAGTAAAGAAGTCAGTAAACAATGTCAGTCACTCAGCTCATTTTCTTGGTGACTTAACAAACATCCCTGCAGCTAATAATTTTAATGGCTACAAAGTATATCTGAGGTAAAATGGCTTACTGTAACAATCAGGCTTTACTGTTTTCTCAGTAGTATTTCTCTTTGCTAAGAGAATACTGATTTTACTTGGCATGGCTGCATACCTAAGTCCTTTGCAATTAGACATGTCTATTTACTAAGTGAGGCACATAGGAGAGAACGCCACTTAGAATTCCTGGAAATGTGCTAATACTGAACCCCCAGTGAAATAGACTGTTGGGGGGAGGGCGGCAATGGGGGGAGGGTGGGGAGGGGAACACCCATAAGGAAGGGGAGGGGGGAGGGGGATGTTTGCCCGGAAACCGGGAAAGGGAATAACACTCGAAATGTATATAAGAAATACTCAAGTTAATCAAAAAAAAAAAAAAAAAAAAAAAAAGAATTCCTGGAAACGTCTGCTTTCCCCATGTGTCTGCAGGGCAGGCAGTTTTCTATTTTCCTGTCTTCTGCATGGGCATGGCATCTGATACGGCAGTAATCCACAACGAGACAACACCATCAAAGATGAAAGCCAACGTGGGAAGATGGCACTCCATGCAGAAATGCACCCTTTCACCTCCATACTGAGGACCATTCACAGGCCCAACATTCTAGGAGACATCAGCAACACATTCTCATTAGCTGACTGTATTAAACAGAATTCATGGCACTTCACAATACACAGGCTATATATAGTGTGTTTCGTGCCTAGCTAAATTACCTGTTGATTGACTTTGTCGATTAATATCCATGAACTCCACACAGTATATGATATTCAAAGGCACCTTAACTTGGTGCTTAAGAAATATGTTCAAGGACTGGAGAGATGGCTCAGTGGTTAAGAGCACTGACTGCTCTTCTAGAGGTCCAGAGCTCCTGAGTTCAAATCCCAGCAACCACATGGCTTACAATCATCTGTAATGAGACAGCTATAGTGTACTTTTAAATGTGTTCAAGAGTTCCAGAAGTGTGATTCTTGGCTCCAGTTTGGACAAATCAGAACCTTTTAGTATGTGTGGATCTGTAAAGTACTGAAGTGAGATCTGTGTCAGTACAAGACAGTAACCATTGTAGAACCACCAGGACTTCACTTTTGCCCTGTTTTCTAGGTCTCCTCCTAGCACCCTTCCTCCCCCAACTCCATCAACTTTTGAGACATGGTTTCTTTGTGTAATAGTCCTGGTTGTCCTGACATTCACACTGTAGACCAGGCTGGCCTGGAACTCACAGAGATCCGCCTGTGTCTTCCTCTCATGCTGGGATTAAAGGCATGTGCTACAGTGCCTGGCCCCAGCAACTTTTGGATTCTCAAATTTAAACAGCCCTTTCTGTGCTGTGCCCTGTACTTACATCAGATTTGTCACACTGTATCCTAATTATCTGCACAACATTTTGTTTAGTTTTTTGAGACGGGGTGTCTTGTAGCCCCAGCTGGTTTTACACTTACGGTGTAGCCAAGGATGACCTGGGCTTTCTGCTTTTCCTGCTTTTGCTCCAAACTCTGGGATTAAGGCATGTGCCAGCACGCCCAGTTTCTCTGCCGCTGAGTATCAGGCAGGCAGCATACAGGGCAAGAGCTCTGCTAGAGCCTCACTGCTCTCAACATTCTGCTCTTTACCATTCTGCTCTTCTTAAAGTCTGCTTTTTTTTAAACTCATAACTCCTAGTGAAATACTTCGCACAAAACATCACACATATTTTGTTTGTGTATTGGATGTCGGAAGGTAATTTGCAGGAGTTGTTCTCTCCATGTGGGTTCTGGGGAATTGAACTCAAGCCCTCCAGCTCCATGGTAAGCACTCAGACCTGCTGAGCAATCTCGCTAGCCCTGACAGACAGATTCTTAAACTAGTACTGTCACTTTCTGGGATCATTATTAAAAATATAAACTCCAGACTCCACCCATACATTTCTATTTCAGCCGGTGAGTCATTTAAGGAACATGGAAATAAAGATTCAGCGGTAAATTATGCGCACAGTACTTGAGCAATGGAGTTAATGTGCTTTTTGCAGGTTTACACTGCTGAACATACGGTGCTAACTGCAAACCGCTTATGACATCTATGCCATGATCACTTGGCAAGGTTGCTATGAATATGAATATGTGAAAAAAACAAAAACAAAAACAAACTACACTTCTTTTTGCTTGTTTCCCAGACAGGGTCTCCTTGTGTAGTCTCCTGGAACTCACTCTGTAACCAGCATGGCTTCAGACTCAGAGATCTGCCAGCTCCTGCCTTCCAAGTGCTGGGATCACAGGTGTGCACCGCCATTGCCCAGCTAAACGTAATTAGACTCATTACTCAGTAAAATTAGCAAACCTTCTCAAAAAGAGATTTTTATTAGTAAAGATAATTTCATACTAATATTTTATACACTAAATGCGTCCATCCACTGCAAGAGATATTAACATCTTCACACAAAGTGTAAAACACTCTTTCTCCACTCAGTGTGCTAGCTCTGTATACCTTCACAGCATCAATACCAGGCAGAGTTCATGACACAGGGCACCGAAAGCCTGCTCTGCCCTCAGGACTGAAATGAAGGGGTTCTTCTGGAAGCTGGATGTAAAGAACTTTGCAGCGAGTGCTAAGGGAACACAAGGCAGATACAGGGATTCCGTGCTCACTGCTGAAATGGACTGTCTAATAATGCTGTCACTGTCGCTGTCGATGAGACATGTTTGGACAGCTGACAAGTGGGAGAGGGCACCCACCCCTGAATGGGCTTGTGGAGTACACTTGGGGCACTTAGGGGATACTTCTAGGGGAGCAGATGGAGTGAAAGTTAACATGGTAAATGAAAATCAAAGTCCATCTGGGCAAACAGTATAAAAGGGGTTATTTATAAATCTGAAATATGAGTAAACTAAGACGGGAAGGAGTTGGTAGAGAGCTATTAGGACCTCAGGATTGTTCTTGGTTGCCTGCAGGGCCTTAGGAATGTGGTAACTTTCTGTGAGTAATAAGAATGCTTCCATGTGAAAACTCAGTAGGTGTAAAGACAGCCAAGCACTGCTGCCAGTATAAACCATCTGGGCGATGGTGCTCTGTGAGGCACAGCTAGGTGTCAATTAAAGTGCCTAGGAGCCAGGAGGTGGGAAACCTGTGAGATATATACATGTTCTTCATACGAGGCAACTACCTAAGCTGAAGATTCCCCAGGCAGACATAATGGAAAACTGACTACTACTCAGATATCTGAGAGCTACTTTTGGCATTTAAGTCAAATGTACATGTACAGTCACGGACATCTAATAGCTCCCTGTACACGACTGGGCAGGTCCAAGTTCCTCAGCACTCTCTCAAGGACTGTGGATCCTTGAGGGGAGGAGGAGGAACAAGCCTAACCCAGTTTCCTTGTTTTCAAGCATATTTCCTGGGGACTAGTAATAGATTCTCTCAAATTAAGAGCAAAGACACCTGACCACGAAGTGCCGACTCCTAGCACCGGAGAGGATCAAAACCCCACAGATGAGTGATGTCACTCAGAGAATCTGCCAATTGTTTCTGTGAAATCATCTTACTTTTATAAGTGGAAGAAAAAAAAATTTCCAGGTTGACACCAAATATGTATTTTTAAAAAGTTAAATCTTTTAAAAATTCTTAGAAGGGATTCTTATAATCCTATATAAAATAAAACCATGGTTTATAATAAAAGTGTTCAGCGTTTCCAAGCTGTGAAAAAACAACATCAAATTGCAGACAACAGTTTATAGAGATTCCGGTCCCAGAGTGACACACATGGTCTCTGTCACAGCAATGGGAGACTTGTCTAGTTTTACTAACACACCCCAAACTCTTTAGTGGACAATGAATATCAAGTGGCAATTCTAAACTGCCACCCCATACCTCCAATCAACACTAAATCAGTCTGTGGCAAGACTCTTGGACGGACACTTCTGAGAGCAGAGGTAACTGCTTCTCTCCATGACGGGCAGCCGGCTGCAGCCAGCGCTCAGAAGTCCAGTTACCTGATGGCCTGAGCCGCGGGAGCTACAGAGCTTTCTTTTCCAACCTGGAGAGACTCACTGCTGATGGACAGTAATTCTCGAAGTTCCTTATTTTCAAGCTGGGGAGAAAAGATTATTTCCTGTATTTTAACTGTTAAACTGTGTCAGAACATATTATTTTGGGCCAGAAAGAAGGAAAATACTTTTACTGATTGTTTGGAAATTTAACATAATGCATCCCAATCCCATTCATTTCCCAGTCCTCTCTGGTTCACCTTTCACCCTTACTACTGTCCTCCAACCTTACCCCCCAAAAAAGAAGAAAAAAAAGAGAAAAAAAAATACCAAGTCCAACTTGTGTTGCCCATATATTCACTGGAGCGTGTCCATCTTCTAGTGGGCTGCCTGCCTCTTAAAGAAAACTGAGTCCTTCCCCATCCCCACCCCCAGAAGCCATCAGCTGTGAACAGCTACACTTCAGCATCCTATCACAGGGGAAAAATATTTTTAAAGTTTTTAATTGATTTAAAAAGTTGTTTTTTAAGACAAAGTCTTACTGAGAGAGTTTGCTGGTCTAAAATTGATATGCAGATCACGCCAGTCTTAAGCTAACATATCTGGCTGTCTTTGCCTCCAGAGTAGTAGAGTTATGCACCGCCGTACCTGGACTTTAAATGAGTGTGTGAATGTTTTACCTGCATGGATGTCTGTGCATCGTGTGCACACCTGGTACCTGGAAGGTCAGAGGAGGACACTGAATGCCCTGCCGGAGTCTGGAGTTACATAGGTCGTGGGTCACCACGTGGGAGCTAGCTAGGAATCAAACCCTCTTCACTTCCTTTGAGTTCTAGCTAAGGATAGGCTACACTCTTATCTTTATCCTCTTTGAAGAAAATCATCGTCTCTCTATTTTGAGATAGGGTCTCATGTCTCAGGTAGGTGGAGGCTGGCTTGGAACTCTTGACCCTTCTGTTTCTAAGTACTGGGATTACAGGTGTGTGTCACCATGTCCAGATCTTTATGGGACACCCATTTAAATTACAGTGTTTCCAGCTTCACCAACAGGCTGAACAAATTCTTTACCCTGTAAACAGTTTCTCAGTACTCCCGAGTTATTTTTACCTGTGTATGTGTGAGCACCACCTGAGTGCCTGGTGCCTTTGGAGGCCAGAAGAGGGCATCAGATCCCCTGGAACTGGAGTTATAGATGGCTGTGAGCCACAATGTGGCTGCTGGGAACTGGGTCCTCTGCAAGTACTCCTAACTGCTGAGCTCTCTCTTCGGTCTTAGTAGTCTAAATCTTTCTTCTAGCACTTATATACCGTTCTGTACTATGCCCTTCCTTCATTAGATATGGGCAAGGACCTTATCTTTTCTTTCTGGAATTTCTCAAGGCCCACTATAGAACCTGAAATAACCAGTCAAATCTTCAAACCACCTACTGAAGTGTATTCTCTGCATATTTTTACACTCATACATGTGTAATTACATTTAAAAAAAAAACATGATTTCATTCGTTATCCTTCCTTCCTTCCATCTCTCTTTTTTGGTTTTTTGAGACAGGGTTTTTCCTGTGTAGTCCTGGCTATCCTGGAACTCACTCTGTAGACCATGCTGGCCTCAAACTCAAGAGATCCTCTGCCTCTCAAGTACTGGAATTAAAGATGTGGCCCATTACAGACCAGTGTTTACTCATGTTATTTTATGCATGTGTTTGCCTGTATGTGTGTATGGTACATGCATGACTGGTATTCCTTCAGGTCAGAAAACAGTATCAGATGACCTAGACCTGGAGCTAGGGAAGACTGAGAGTGGACTGTGTTGAAAACTAAACTCAGGTTCCCAAGGGCAGCAAGTACTCTTAATCGATAGGCAATCTCTCTAGCCCTTTAGATTTTTTTTCTTTTTGAGACAGGCTTTTATACAACAGAAGCTGGTCTCACACTCGCCAAGTATCCCAGACTGGCTTCGAAACTCTCAGTCCTCCTGTCTTAGCCTCGTAGGTTCTTTGACTGTAGACGTGCATCATCACCTCTAGTTTACAAAGTGCTGGGGACCCCACCCAGGGCTTCAGGAACGCCAAGCAGGCACTCCAGTCCCAGCACGCACAGTACTTTTGTGATATACTATTTAATCTATTTTTAAAAGGTCTCTTCACTTTGTGTAGGGTGTTTTGTCTGTGTACTACTTGTGTGCCAGCAGTTACACAGTTGTGAGTCACCGTGTGGATGCTGGGAACTGAATCTGGGTCCTCTGGCCAGTGCTCTTAACCGCTGAGCATCTTTTCAACCCCACTTTTTATGCATTTCTTTTGGCATTTACTTCCATAATTCTGAAAGATTGCCTGTACTGATCTATCTCCCTTTCTTTTTGTTTTTTTGAGACAGCGTTTCTATGTAGCCCTGGTTGTCCTGGAACTCACTCTTAGATCAGGCTAGCCTCAACAGATCTGTGTGCCTCTGCCTCCAGAGTGCTGGGATAAAGGGCATGTGCCACTACTGCCCAGCTTCTGTACTGCTATTTCTTGATCAACTTTAGATTTTATCTATTGGACTTTCTAGTATGGAGAGAAGTCAGCTTATACATGACCTGTTCCTCCTCTCTGCTTTTTAAATATGTTATACATTTAATAGATATAGCAACTGAGCTCTCCCCAGCCCCACAATTGACATTTCCATTGGCTGCTGTTGACTCCATCTACTTATTTTCCTCAAAAGGTGTAAAGGAGAAATTGAAATGTTCTATCATTAGGACACAGAGAACATCAACACTGCCAACTGAGGGAGGTCAGTTTTGAGCTCTTGGCCAGTCCAGGCCCCAGTCTAAGATGACCCCTCCCTCTTTTCTTTTTTGAGACATTTTTGTAAAAAGGAGAACGTTAATATACTGCAGCGATAGGACAGCGGTGACGCAGCCTGAGGCCCTCTAAAAACCGCCACAACCAGTGAACTTCACAAATGAAGGAAAGGTGAGCTCCTGACACCACCGCCTTACCTCCAGCTGAGCTAGTTTCTCCTGAATCTTACAGAACTGGTTATCGTCCACCTGAACCGCTCTCCGCATCACTGCTCCCATTTCACAGATTCTATCGATCTGACTTTCAATTTCCTGGGAAAATAGGATGAAGAGAAAGTTTCTGGTTACAAAGACCATGGGATGCAGGTGCAGCATGAATTTTTCCAGCTACTAAAAACCTGGAGAAATAAAAACCATCCGGGAGTGGCTCACTTAGCTACACTGCAACCACACTCTATTTTGAGCCACGATAATATAAATTTGTAGCATTTCAAACAATTTCAAACCGTTTCAAAAGAATGTTTGCTATCCAGGAGCCAGGTGTGGTGGCACACATATGTAATCCTAGCCCTTGGGAGGCCCAGGAAGGAGGGTTAGGGATTAAGTGGCAAGCCTGGGCTAAATGAAACCTAGCCTCAAAACAAAACAAAACCCCAAACAAACACACCACCCAACCACCCAACCAAAAATGTAATAAAATAGACAAATGAAATATTTAGATATTTAAAACATTCAAATATTTTAAACTTTCCATTTCCTAACGATAGATGAGACATAGCACATCTTTCACTGCAGTAAATAGTTGCTTCTAATCAATTACTACAGAGTAAAACAGTACAAGCTAAGCAGGACAAGGGAGCATCCTACAAACGGCAAGGCAATTGCTGGCTCCTCCAAATTAAACAGTAAGGATCAAAGCATAGGAACTACTATAAACAAGCCAGCAAGACTCGCCCCTCCCCCATAACACAGCGTGAATAATTTAATGAAGTTAGTGACTGCTTGCTATATGGAAGACAGGGATAAAATCGAATTCATGCCCTGGTAACTTCAAAACTTATGGCTTGATAGAATGTACAGTAATCAGCTAAGTGGTCACCGAACGCCTTCCACACTAGCTGGCATCATGCTTGGTATGTAGCTGGCTATGTAGCCCAGGTTAGCCTACTCTCTATCTTTCTGTGTCACGTTGAAGAGATCCTTGGTGAGGTAGGCGACTTTTACCACTAAAAAGGATGTGAGAAGCTCCTTATCCCCTTCTCTTATTCAGATCTTCACAGAGCCACAGCCAAAGACAGAGTGATTATGAAAATATGCAGAAAGGGGAACATGGTTTTCTGCAAACACAGGAAACAACCTCACAATTTCAGTTCAGTTTATTTACAATTTATTTATCAGTGTTTCTTACTGCAGAGTGAGACTGATGAGCTTTCAAAACTGGTTCAGCATCCACTGCTTGTTTAGCAACCATTAACTGTAACATTTGTTTCCGGTACTTGCTCATGATGAGTTCCAATGCATCCTGGTGCTCCTCCAAGGAGACCCACAGCTCTAACAAACAAACAAACAAAACAAGCATCTGGTTAATGATGGCTATCACAGGTCTCAAGGCAAACCTCCTAACAGCTGCAGCTCTCAGACAATCCATGGGACACTGGGCTTTCAAAGTTGGATATTGGTATTCAAGCAACATCAATGAGGCAAACAGTGTCCCAGAAAAGCTCTCTAGGTAGTAGAGTTTTGTGGAAATAAAATGGGATGTGTAATCACAAGGCATGGACTGGAATTCAGCTTTCTAATTTACTTCTCAGAAGCAAAATGAGTTCACTTAAAAAAAATACCACATTTTGCTGATTTGTGCAAACACCATAGTGCACATGTGGGATCAGAGAACTTCCAGGAGTCAGTTCTCTCCTTAATCCCTGTGGGTCCTTGGAATGGACTCAGGTCCTCAGGCTTGGCAATTCAGGTCTTCTGGCTGGTACCACTGCCTGCTGGGCCATTTTGCTGGTGCATGTGAACCTGTTTCTTAGCTGTGTTGTGCAAATACTTGGACAGGGGAATATAGTGGAATGGCAGATGTAAAAGATCTCTGTAAGACAACTACCATACTGTTGTCATTAACAACCCTAACAATATATATTTGGGGGGGCTGGAGAGATGGCTCTGTGGTGAAGAGCACTGATTGCTCTGCAAGAGGTCCTGAGTTCAAATCCCAGCAACCACATGGTGGCTTACAACCATCTGTAATGAGATCTGATGCCTTCTTCTGGTGTGTCTGAAGACAGCTACGGACAGTGTACATATATAATAAATAAATAAATCTTTAAAAAAAAAAGAATATATATTTGGGGGACGAAGTTCTAGCCTTCCATCTTGCACAGAAACATCAAAGAAACCTACACCTTAACTTTAGTGCTCACTCTAATGAATATCGAAATATTACATTTAAAGGCTATGACATAAGCCTCCAGCTGGTATGTGTCCACTCCCTGGTCATCTAACAATTCAACTCTACTAAACAGCTCTTTCAAAGTCATTAATCAGGAAGACTTTTAAAAGAACAATCTAACAGATTGTACTGTTGCCTGATGATCCTTTAAGCACTGACGTAGATATATGTGTGAGATGTGTACGCTTGTGAACTGTTCAGGCACGTGTGTAATAACGTCCAAAGTATTACCAGGAAAAAACACAACACACACACACACACACACACACACACACACACAAACACACACGCCTGACTAACCTCTGTTTTCCTGCTGTAAGTCTCTAATCTGAGTATTCTCTTGAGACAGCAGAATGTGAGGTTTATATTTAGACATGTCCTTCACGTCGGATGCATCCTCTTGATACTGGACAGAGAGACAGACTAAGGAAATGCAAATATAGGCAGGTGCTGCGGGGGAGGTATCATTCCACCCACTGCGCAGGAAGTTCTCACATCCGCCCTGCCCTCCAGACCAAGATAAATCAAGCCGCGGGACCCCACCCGCCCGCCCGCAGCGTCCACCCAAGGGAGCGGCCTGGCTCCCGGCCGACCTGCTCGGGCAACACGGCGCCCGCCTCCCGCATCGCCGCCACCCGCCGGTGCAGCGCGGCCGACTGGTCCACCAGCGACTCGGCCGCCGCATCGTGTTCGCGCAGCCGCTCCAGCAGCGTCTTGGCGTCCGTCAAGATCTTCTCGATCGTACAGCTCATAGTGGCCGAGGAGGCGCGCCCGGCCCGCTAGCCTCGGCGATTCGCTCAGCCCTTCCCCAGCCCTGGCTCCGTGCGACCCGCGTCACTTCCGGGTACGCTTTAAGGCACCTTGGCAGCTCGGTCGGCGCCTGCGCAGTGGTGAATTCTTGGTTGCCTTCAGGCTTCGCCACTGCCTTTCTAGGGTGGAGCAGCAGAGGCCCGATTGGTGCCACATCGTGGTTTTTTGCAATGTTACTTCTGTTTCGGTCTCAGTTCAACTTTTCTTCTGGTTTTGATTGATGTGGTTGTTATTTAGTAATGGGGTTTTAAGAAATTCATGAAACAAAACAAATACCTACCCTCCCCCAACAAGTGGTAAAATACACCGGAACCTCACCCTTCTCCCTCCCTCCTTCCTTCCTCTGTATCCTATCCCCTTCTTTCCATTTCTTCTTTCCTTCTTTCTCCTCCCTCTCTTCCCCCTTCTTTCCTTTTTTCCTTCCCTCCCTTCTTTCTTTAAAAGGTGAACAGTGTCTGGGAATGACATCTGAGGTTGTCCGTTGACTTCCACACCTGCACCTGTGTATACAAACAAACAGTTACGTGCACATGCACACACAAAGGGAAATCTTTACTTAATGCAAGTTGAAAGCTTTTTGATTTCAGAGGTATTCTGATATCCTGCAGCACTATGGCTGACGGAATTCTTTCGTGAAACATTTTGTCTAGAAAATTCCAGGACAATAGAATAGTAGTAATGCTGTGTTTTAAAGAATCGTTTTCCCTGTCCTATAATCTCTCTTTATCTCGTACAATTTAGAAAAATTTACATAAATTACGTAAAATTTACGTGATGTAAGCTGTACTTTTGCAATTTGGGGAAGTGTCTATTGTAAAATTTTTACACTTATAAAAAACTGTGTTAAGGGGTTGGGGATTTAGCTCAGCGGTAGAGCGCTTGCCTAGCGAGTGCACGGCCCTGGGTTCGGTCCCCAGCTCCGGAAAAAAAAGAAAAAAGAAAAAAAAAACAAAACAAAACTGTGTTAAGAGGTCGCCTCTGGTAAGATGGGATGATTTTCATGCAGAAGGAAAAGAATTTTGGAAAAACAGAATAATAGCCTGGACTAACTTTGCAACAAAGACCAGGATATATTTGTAAACGTTTTGTGGGGGAGCATTCCCCAGAATTCTTAGAAATACTTGAAGAATATACAACTTTCTTGGAAGTCACACGGGATGAGGGCTCAGATTATGTGAACTGGACATTAAGAAGGGGTAGAGGTCCCCTCAGTTCTGGAGAAATTGGGGGACTCTTGAAGGTTATACTAGTAGCCTAAATAAACTTAACTAAGGCATGTGGACATAGGTTAGGACATTAGAAAGGGCCGAGGTGGGGACGAGTTTTCAGTTGCCAGCAGTACAGATCTGAAGGTGAGAGGGGGGATTGTAGAAGCCTGGGACTGTATGCAAAACTGAGTAGTACATTTTGCAGTGTGGCAGCGGATGTTGTGATGTGATAGCTGGGGACATAATGATGAACAGCTGAAGTAGCAGTTCCCTCATGCAAAACACACCCAAGGGCTATAATTCTCTACAACGTAGAACTCTAGATCATCTTCTATTGGTCTTTGTTGTCTTGGGATGACCATAAATAGGAGTATGGGGGGACTTATGGGGATAAATGGGGACAAAAGCCATTGATTCACCAGACTTATACAGTATAAGCGACCATCTGCAGGTGCTCATGCACACCCTTGGTCCCAGCCCTCAGGAGACAGAGGCAGTCGCATCTCTTATTTGAAGTCAGCCTGTTCTATAGAGTGAGTTCCAGGACAACAAAAGCTACACAGAAAAACTGTCTCAAAAAAACCAAACCATACCAAAACCACAGCAATTTCTATGAACAGAACAAATTTAGCTTTTTAAAAAAATTATTAGATATATTTCTGAACTTACATTTCAAAAAATTTAACTTTTTTTTTTTAAAAAGGTTATTTATTTATTATATATAAGTACACTGTAGCTGTCTTCAGACACACCACAAGGTGGCATCGGATCCCATTACAGATGGTTGTGAGCTACCATGTGGTTGCTGGGATTTGATCCCAGGACCTCTGGAAGAGCAGTTGGTGCTCTTAACTGCTGAGCCGTCTCTCCAGCCCCAAATTTATCTTTTAATAAATTGGAAAATTCAGTTGGATACGTTTATTTGCTTACTTTTTTTCTTTATAAAGCTTTTTGTTGCAGCAAGAGGGCTCAGTGGGTAAAGGTGCTTGCCAGGTTGCACCCGTAAATTGTCCTCTGTCCCCAAACCCCTACTAATAAAAAATGTTCAAAAATACGATGAGTATCATTGGTCAGCAGATGGAGGTCCTTGCACACAGGCTGGCTGCCCAAACTTGACTCCTAGATTCCACAAGTTTTAGGAGAGAACTGTGTGTAGGAGTTGTCCTCTGACCTCCACGCAGGCACCTGAATTAGCTAACACTTGTTCTCTGTCTGTCTCCCTCCCTCTCCTTGCCCTTTCCCTCTTCCCTTACCCCAACCCCTCTCCCTCTTCCTTTCTGTAAATAAATACATAGCCTTGAAAACAGTGAGTAGCCTCTGTACATGTGGGGAGCACCGGCAGAGCTATGATGCCAGCTTTGCTTGTCCCACGTGGCTCACCAGGGGCTGTGTAGCTGAATTTCTCTCTGGACCTGTGCCATTGTTTCTGTAAGACGTCAGGATTGCCAGTATTCTTGGTAAGGGTTAAGGAGTGTCATGTGGGGCTGGAGAGATGGCTCAGTGGTTAAGAGCACTGACTACTCTTTCAAAGGTCTGAGTTCAAATCGCAGCAACCACATGGTGGCTCACAACCATCTGTAATGGAATCTGATGCTCTCTTCTGGGGTGTGTCTGAAGACAGCTACAGTGTACTCATAAATAATAAGTAAATAAATTTTCAAAAAAAAGGGGTGTCATGTGACTCCCACACAATGTCAGCGTTTTGGGTATCATTAGACCTTTTTCCTTTAAAAAGTAAAAAAGGGATTTTTCTGATGGATTTGACTTAATGAATCATCTTTATTAAGTAGAATAAAAGCAGGGCTGCCAAGAAGACTCAGAGAGTAAAGGCTCCTGCTGCTGAGCCTGAAAACCTAAATTCAATCCTGAGACCAATATGGTTGGAGAGAACTTGGATCTGCAAGCTGTTCTCTCACCTCAACATGTACTTTATGGCATGTGTGTCCTCCCCGCTACCCCCGCGCCCCGCATGTGAAAAATTAATACAATTAAAACCAGAAAAGCAGTATCAAAACTTAAATCAACTATATCCACCCAATGCACCTAAGTTCCTTTACACTTTTAGTTTTTATTTTTTATGTTATGTGTTTGAATGCTTCTGTTATATGCATGGAAGTGCACCTTGTGCAGGCAGTAAGGTCAAAGCAAAGCCAGAGGAGGCATCAGATCCCCCTTGGAACTGGAGCTACTGATAGCTGTGAGCTGCTTTATGGAGCTTAGGAACTGAATCTCAGTCCTCTGCAACAGCAGCTACTCATCTTATCTGTTGAGGCTTCTTTTTGTTTGTTTTTCAAGACAGGGTTTCTCTGTGTAGCCCTAGATGTTCTGGAACTCACTCTGTAGACCAGGCTAGCCTCAAAGTAGGATATCCACCTGCCTCTGCCTCAAGAATGTTAGGATTAAAGGTGTACACTACCACCACTACCCGGCTGTTGAGGCATCTTTCCATCCCCCAAAGTATCTTACAAATATCATCATCATCATCATCATCATCATCATCATCACCACCACCACCACCACCATCATCATCATCACTACCACCACCTCATCATCATCATCACTACCACCACCTCATCATCACAGTAATCCTGGATATTTGTTGATTGCTTTTTGTGTTTTAGGCATGTGTAAACAGCTACAGGTATTTTTAGTCTTCACAGAGTTTTATCAAATGAACACCAATAGCCAGGCATGGCAGTGGACGCCTTTGATCTCAGCACTCAGCAGGCAAAGGCAGGCAGAGCTCTGTGAATTTAAGGCCAACTTAGTTTACAAAGTGAGTCCACTTTGTAGCCAGAACCACCATGGTTACACAGAGAAACCCTGTCTTGGAAAACAAACAAACAAAAAAACCACAAAGAAGCATAGATTATATTTGAAAACTCCATTTAAAAAAAACTTAATAATGGTTAAGTTTTTTATAACAAATAACTAATTTTTATTCTTTCTATTTCTATGTGTTGGGAATTGAACCTAGAACCTCGTAGGCTCTAGGCACATGCTCTGTCACTCAGTTACACCCTCAGTCTAAGCCATACCATTTAAAAGAAAGAAGCCAGCCAGACATGGTAGAATATGCCATGTCTGTACTTGGGAATCAAGTACTTGGCAGGTCAAGGTAGGGAGATCATGTGCTCGTTGCCAGTCTGGGTCACATGTGATCTAGATTATATCAAGATCTCAGCTTGATATAAATGTAACCAATTGGCCAGCCAACCACAAAACTACCAACTAATGAGAAGATAAGATTGAAAAAGATTTAAATTGTACATTTAGATATTTTTTAGAAACAGGATCTCACTGTGTAGCCTTGGCTGTCCTGGAATTCACTGTGTAGTTGAGGCCTCACAGCCACAGGGATCTACTGACCTGGGATCTACTGACCTGGGATCTACTGACCTGTGCCTTCTGAGTGCTGAGAGTAAAGGTGCACCCCACCATGGGTGGCGACTTAGATATCCTTTCTCTTCTGGACGCACGGTCTTTCCCGTTGCTGCAGGCTGAGATTACAGGCATGCTACCACGCCTGCCTCGTTTATTGTTACTGTGGTGCTGGGGGTGGAGCCAAGGACTTACATACTAGACAAATATCAACCATAGAGTTAATCCCTGAGCCTACTCATGTTTACTAGTTCAGTTTAATTTTAGTTTTATAATACTAAATATTTAAATACTTGTCCTAAACAATTGATTAAAATTTGTAAGTCATACTATTTCTCTTAGCTGTATTGTTACTTTGCATATTATTTTAAATTTGAGTACCCATTTAAAACAGGCATAATGGCTCGACTTTGTAGTCCCAACACTTGAGAGATGGAGGCAGGAGGATCAGGAGTTTAAAATGAATGTGAGCTGCATAGTGAGTTTTAGGAGAGCTTGGACTATATGAGATCATGCATCAAAAAATAACTACCACCACCGCCACCATCCCACCACCATCACCACCACCACCACGACACCACCACCATCATCACATTACCACCACCCTACCACCCCAACTACCACCCACCACCACCACCACCACCACACCATCACCACTACACCATCACCACCACCACCCTTCACCCACCACCACCACCACTACACCACCACATCACAACCACCACACACCGCCCAGCACACCACTACCTCACCACTACCACCCCTCTAAGTCAACAACAACAACAACAAATCATCGGAAACGGGACTTGAAGGAAACATGAGTTCCTGTTGGGCTTGAGTCCCTCTAACTATTCAGTGACCATAAATACATTCCTCAGGTCTGGCCTTCTGTCTGTGGACTTCCACCTTTTCCCACTCCTTTCATTTCTTTCTGCTTTTTCTCCCTGGTGAACAGTTGCATGTTCTAGTAGATAAGGAAATTAGAGTTTAGATTTGCTTTATATTTAGATCTAATCTTACATCCATGGCACAAGGTCATTTCTGGAAGAAAGGAATTAACAGATTTTAAAAATGAGCATTGAGGGGTTGGGGATTTAGCTCAGTGGTAGAGCGCTTGCCCAGGAAGCGCAAGGCCCTGGGTTCGGTCCCCAGCTCTGGAAAAAAAAAAAAAAAAAAAAAAGAGCATTGAATGGGATAAATAATCAGATAGTTCTTATGTAATATATTATAAATCAATTTCTATTACTATTGATTCTGTAATCTTTAAATACTGAAGATTGCCCTTTTTTGAGACATGGTCTTAGTCTCTCTCTCTCTCTCTCTCTCTCTATATATATATATATATATATATGTGTTCGTGTGCCTATGTGTATGCATAAGTGTTCATGTGGAGGTCAGAGGTCAGCATCAGTGTCTTCCTCTATTGAGAAGAAACCTTCTGAAGAGTTTTCTTGATGGCGCAGGAACCATTTTTCTCAGAAACATTGCAAGGATAATGTAAGAACCTTTCTACAGTGTTCAGGGTTGGTACCAGCTTAGAGATTATGTGCTCTGTTCCCTTAAAAGAATCCTTTCTTTAGTGAATCTTGGCTTTCTAGTTCTTTAAATATATTTTTTATCTCTTTCCTTTAAAATGGTTTTCCTTTGAAATATTGAGGAGGCTGTTCTCCTCCCCTCTCAACATAGCTCTGGGTGTCCTGGAACTTGCTGTGTAGACCAGGCTTACGTCAAACTCACAAAGATCCTCCTGCCTCTGCCTCCTGAAAGCTGAGATTCAATATATGTGCCACCATGCCCAACAGATGCTTTTTTTATGCCTTAGAGTTTCATAAAATGATATGCTTTTTTCCCTGCATGCTAACCTGATACATTCTTTCATTTCTGATGGATCCTTTAAGGCCCAACTCAAATTCTCATTTTTTCTGGACCTCAATTTAAGCACATCAGAGAAAAGTTTTGTAACCTCTCTATGATAGTCTTGTCAACTTGAAAAAAATCTAGAAACATTAGGAAAGAGAGTCCCAAGGAGGGTGGTCTAGATCAGGTCTTGTCTTTGAGGAATTCTCTTTGTATTAATTGAGGTGGGAAGGATCACCCACAATGGGTAGCATCATTCCCTAGTCAGGAACTTTTAAACTGTGGAGAAAGTAGGGGCTGGAAAGATAACTCAGAGGTTACAAATGGCTGCTTTTGCAGAGGACATGGACTTAATTTTAGCAGCAACCACATGGTGGCTCACAACAACCATCTGTACCTCCAGTTCAGGGGACTCAATGCCCTCTTTTGGCCTCTGTGGGCATCAGGCACACAGGTGGTATACAGACATATATACATGCATGCAAGCAAAAACACATACACAAAAAATTTAAAATTTTTAAAGAGTGGGGAAAATAGGGAATGGAAAACCAGCGAGTGTGTGTGTTTTTATTGTCTCTGCTCTCAGCTGTGGATGTGCCCAACTGCATCCAAGTTCCTGCGACTTTGACTCTCCTGCTGTGATAGACTGTGGTCCACAGTGTGGCTGAGATAAACCCTCTCTCCTGTCATAGTAACAGGGGACGAAACTAAGACACCTTCAGTTTGGTTAGTTACTTCGTTCCATACTGTCATAAACTGTGGTTTTTAGAGTGCTTATTTCATTTATAATTATATTTTCCTGGGTTGGTTATGAGATTAATTTCCCATGTAAGACAGTAGTCTCCACTAAAGTAGAAACAGTTGTTCCCTAGCACTTACAGAGCGCTCGAAAAGCAGTCTATACTTAATATTGTTAAAGAATGGATTGTAGACAAGTAGGTGGTGGCACTCACATTTAATCCCAGTACTCAGGAGGCAGAGGCAGAGGCAGAGGCAGACAGATCTCTGAGTTCGAGGCCAGCCTGGTCTACAGAATGAGTTTCAGGACAGCCAGGGGTGCACAAGGAGACCCTGCCTAACCCTACACCCCCAAATTAAAAAAGAAAGAAAGTATGGATTGTATTCTCTGGGCCTTCTAAGCAAATGTCTTTAGCTTGAATTTGAGTGCTCCTTAACTGGATTCTGGAGGTGAGTCTATGGGGCAATTCTTGTGACTCCATTTTGTGTGGTAGAGGCTGCACGACATCTTGGGTTGGGTCAACTATGGAGACGAGACGCCAGCTGCTGCTGTTAGTTGCCTATGTTTGATTCGAATGGAGAATCATTCATTTCAAGGGTACGAATTGCTTACACGCTCAGACAGTGTTCAAGCACACATTCAGTACTCACTCCATGCTGTATTTGCAGTTGCAGCCAGAGCTACAATCTGTGCGGTCATCACTGGACAGGACTGGGGGCGGTGTCGACGTCTGATCAGTTGAACTTAAGTCATAGGTCTGCATTTAGCTACGAGGGAGGATAGTTATTCTATAGTGAGAGTAGGGGCACACCGCATAAGGATATGTGGGGAAATCTTTTTTTTCTCCCCCCGGAGCTGGGACCGAACCAGGCCTTGCGCCTTCCTAGGCAAGCGCTCTACCACTGAGCTAAATCCCCAACCCCTATGTGGGGAAATCTTATGAAAATAGCCAAGAGTTCAGATACTAAGGAGCCAAAAAGAATACTGTCAACTATAAATGTTTGTCGTGGGAAATACAAAGTATTTCTTCTTTTGCTCTGTCCTATGAGTCTTTGTTTGTCCAGTGATTATAGACTCTGCCCTGTGTAGTATTGTATGATATATGTCTTCTTTTCACACTGGAGGAATTATGTTTTATTTGCCTTTGCATTCCTAGTAACCAATAAACTTCCTCCTTTACTGTAAAGTGGGAAGGGGTTGGAAAGGCATTAATATGGGTTGTTGAGGACCTGCTGTCCGTGCTACGGTGTCTAATTTATGAATAGCTGCAAGTTCTACTGAGTTTCATTTTTCATAGGGGATTTTTATTTTAAATATTATGATCTGAAAATTCTTTAATTTAGTGTTCATATTCAATATATAACAAAGAACTTCCTGGTATCCATAATTCTCTTATTGTGAATTCTGAAGATTAAATAATTGCCCTGGCTTTTCTAATCAGCTCCCCTCTGCATTTTTTCCCCACAGTCACACAGGAATAGATTTATGTTAATTGACCCTAAAATAATTATTTATGCTGCCTCATTCTTCCACTGCCTTTACTTTTTATCGTATGTTTTCCTATTAGACTGAAGAAAACGGATCATTTTTTAACTTGAATTTTTGGTGTTTAGCTTCAGCTTGATAAAAATACTTGAGTGTGTGTACCAAGTGAAAAATGAGGTTGCTAAAGGTTAATGCGTTAATGCTTTTAATAACTATCAGCAGCGTGCCTGCATCTTGTCAGAACAATGCTCACTCACTGTGAGGAACCAGAAGAGCTCCTAAGAAAGAATCTGTTGATCTCGTTAAAAAAAGGATCAGTAAAGGCAATCATTCTCCACCCTAGATAATTTGGAAATGCCCATTCAGACTCTGGCATTAGCATAAATAAAAGTGCCTGGTAGTTATAAACACTGCATCCAAAATGTGAATACCCTCCCTCCCCTGCATTTAGAGCCTAATCTGATCCATCCCTGCCCATCACACAAAGCCAACTGTCAGCGCTCCCAGAGGAAAGCTCCCTGCTCTGCAGAGACACAAAGGAAGGAGAGCGCTGCCAGAACCACGTGCCTTCTGCAGCATTATGCCAAAGGCGGGCTTGACTAGGGAGTGCAATGAAATGGCAGCGTTTAATGGCGTTCCACAAAAGATACAAAGTATCTGGCAGTCTAAAAGCAAAGGTGGGATTTCTAAGTAAAATGTCAGGGTCCTGAATTCTCATTGATACTGTTCAGCTCTTTTGTTTACACAAACAGGGGTTCTTTGGCTATTTCAACCAGTGGCTCTTTTTTTTTTTTTTGAAAGGTGAGTTCTCTTAATAGGTTTTTTTTTTTTTTTTTTAAATAGGTACTCTTATAATTTTACTTTTTGTATGATTTGCTTGCATGTATTTGTGTGCACCATGCGCATATGCGCATGCCTAGTACCTGTGGAGGTCAGAAGGGAATGTTGGATCCCCTGGAACTGGAGTCACAGATGGTGGTTAGTTGCCTTGTGGATATTGGGAAGTGAACCCCAGTACTCTATAACAGCAGTCAGTGTTCTTAATGCTGAACCATTGCTTCAGCCCTGATCAGAAAAGGTATCAAGCAGAATTTATTTTCTTAATTCTTTAGATGAAAAAATCATACTGTTACATTAGAAATTATATTGTCCTTGAAATTGAGGTCATGAAATTTAATTTCTCATAGGGATTTTTAAAAAAACTTAAAAAAAAAAGGACTGTAATGGTTTCAAGATCAGGAACATGGATTCCTCATATAGAGGACCTGGGTTCAGTTTCTCAGGACTAACATGACCAAACATAACCATCTACGTATCTACAGTTCCTGGGATCTGTGCCTTCTTCTAACTATTACAGTCAATAGGCAGATATGTGGTGTACAACCTACACACAGGCAAAAGTTTATACACACACAAAAAAAACCCCAAAACTCTTTTGTGTGAAGGCATGCGTCCACATGCATACACGGGTGTGTGTGTGTATATGTGTGTGTGTGTGTGTGTGTGTGTGTGTGTGTGTGTGTGTGTGTGTGTGTGTGTGTGTGTGTGTGTTGTAGGCCAGAGGTGGTTGTTAGGGTGTTTTGTAACACTCTCCACTTTCATTTTTTTTTTAATTATTGTGTGTATATGATGTGTCTTGTGATGACCATGGCATCACACATGTGAGGAGGACCGAGGACAACTTGGTGGAGTCTGTTCTTTCCTTCCATTTTTATCTAGGTTCAGGGAACACAAGCCAGGCTGTGAGGCTTGCATGATAGAGCGTTTTCCTCACCGAGCCTCCGCCCTCGCTTCATTATTTGGTACAGTGTCTTGCAATGTCTTTTATTGGCCCTGGAGCTCATGGTTGGCTGAACTGTCTGGCACAAGAGCTCTGGGGACCTGCCTGTTTCCTTTATAGGCACCACCATGCTGGCTTCATTGAATACCAGGGATCTAAGTTCAGGTTATAGTCCCAGCCTTCTGCTGATTTTATGGATATGTTTGGAATGTATATGTAAAAGACCACTTAGGGCAATTTCATTAAAATGCCATCTAGTTGTAATTAGAAGCCACAACGTTTTGAGTTGGGGACAGGGACGTAGCTTAATGATGGAGTATTTGCTTAGCATGTTGGAAGTCCCAGATTGGATCTGTAATACTACAAAAGCTACTCCTCCCCCATAACAACAGCAATGTACCCCTTAACATATATCAAAGTAATCCATTACTAACCATTAATATTTAGAAAAATTATTGCATGCTAGTTAGAATTTTTTTTTTTTTTGATCAACTTGACACAAGTTAGAGTCATTTGGAAAGTGGGAAGCACAACGGAGAAAACACCTCCATCAGAGTGGACTGTGGGCAGGTAAATGGGGGGCAGCTTTTTGACTGATGATTGATTTGGGAGGATCCAGACCACAATGAGCACTGTTAACCCTGGGTAGGTGGTCCTGGGTTATAAAAACAAAAGGCAAGCCAGTAAGCAGTACTTTTCCATGGTTTCTGCTTCAGTTCCTACCTCCTGGTTCCTGTTCTTTTTCAATCTTTACCTTGGCTTTTCTAAGTGTGGACTGGGATATGTAAGCCCTTCCCTCCCTCAGTTGCTTTTTGTCAAGCACATTTTTTTTTTTCTTTCTTCTTTTTTTCAGAGCTGGGGACCGAACCCAGGGCCTTGTGCTTGCTAGGCAAGTGCTCTACCGCTGACCTAAATCCCCAACCCCTGTCAAGCACATTTATTTGTATTACTTAGTTATCAACTGGTAGAGCAGGTAGAAATGGCCTTGACATTTGCTATAGATTATTCTGAAAAGTCTGTATTATATTAATATAGTAGAAACAGCATGGGACTCAAGAGGAAGATGAGATGGTGAGATGGCCCAGCAGGTAGCAATGGTTCTCATGCACCCTGAGTATCTGAGTTTGATTCCTAGACCTCATAATGAAAGGAGAAAATGGATCCCCCCCCAAAGTTATCACCTGACCCAGAGGCTCGTGCTGGGGCGTGCACACACTCACACTCAAAGGAGAATAATAAATAAATGAAAAATTAAAGGAAAGGAAAATATTCAGAAGTCACATTTTGGTTTCAACAAGTTTATATTGAATAATGTTTATACATAAGTTGCTGTAGTACTGCCAAGGAAATAAAGACGGGGTCTCTTTTATAAAATATACAGAACTGATTAGTTTAGGCAAATGGAAATTGAGACAATTGCATCCCAGCGAGATAAAGCATTGACAGAGGCATAAACGAATTGTCAACTGTTAGTGTTCCGTTGGGCTCCTTCCTACAAAACTAGATAGACCTTGAGTTCCAAATGGAAGGTCTGGGTCAGGAACTCCTTAACTGAGTGCTGCTTCCTGGATGCTGGAGGCAGTTCAGCTGTCATGGTAGCCATCATTCTTCCTCATTTCCAACACCTAGCTCACCTCGAGGCAGGCCCTGTGGGCAGTGGGAGCTCGGTCATGAAGAAGATAGAGACCAAGAGACTGATGGAATAATAATGAAAGAAAAAGCTTGGATTTGATCTCCTACTATATATTGGATCTTATCTCTTTCTTTTTAAAAAGAGCATTTATCCTTTGAGTGCATGCACGCATGTGTGCACACATCTGCACACTATGGTGTGTGTTGTCGAGGAGGACAGAGAATAGCTTGCAAGCGTTGTCTCTCTCTTCCACTGTGTAGATTCTGGGCTCACACTCAGGGCAGCGGACTTGGTAGCAAGGGTCTTTTACCCGTTGAACCCTCTCATGACCTTTTCTTACTCTGTAGTTACAGATTGGTCCCTTCAGGCAGTCGAGGGCAATAATGAACTAAAAAGGTAGCTCAGTGGTCATGCTCACCTGGTATCAGTCCTGACTGCTGTGTGTGCTTGTGTCTCCATATTACCCCATGTGTTTTGAGCTGCACTGCAATATTCTCCTTTATCTTAAAAAAGTAATGTCCTTAACCTTATAAACTATTAAACTTTAGGGAGAAATTATCACAGTCCTGAAGTTCATCTTCTTACTAATTACTTAAAACTGCGTGGCATTCTCATTGAATCTGAGCAAACAAAAAAATTTGTAGTTGGAAATTGAGGGTTTTTTTTTTGTTGTTGTTGTTTTTCAGAGCTGAGGACCGAACCCAGGGCCTTGCGCTTGCTAAGCAAGCGCTCTACCACTGAGCTAAATCCCCAACCCCCTGTTTTTCAGTTTTATATAAGCTATAATTTTGCCATGCCACCTCAGGAGAAATGTGTCTTTGTTTGTTTTTAATTCTAGAAATACATCTTAGACTAAGAAATATGTCTTTTCTGCTTCTTTTCAGTTGGATTGGAAAATAGCTAACCAGAAAACAAGATCTCCAGTGTGGCTTGCTTCAGTAGGGAATCCCACTTTGGTTATTTACACATCGATAAGTAGCTGGAGGCTCAGCATTTCACATACTGGGTGAAAGAGCTTCTGTTAAATCACTGTCATCGTATTAAAGAATCCTGACAGGCTGCTGGACAGCTATACCAAAGGACACACTGCAGGTCTCCAGAAAACAACAACAAAATAACTGAAATACTCGTGTAATTAGAAGAAGGAGCTTCTAACAGGCTCCTGCCTGTCCAAATCTTGTTCTTTGTTTAAATTCTGTGTGACAAGCCTTTTATTAATGATTGGTGGTTTCTGTTTCATTAATGTGGTTGATAATAGCTAATTACCAAAGTGGAGTAAACAGTTCAGAGCCAGATTAAGACTGAAAAGCCAATTATATAGAAATGATCCATCTGCATGTAATATAGTTTGTTTTTGCTATTAAAAACCTCAAATATGTTTTAAAACACTTTAGGGAAAAGAAACAAATCACTTATCTTTAACTCTGGTTTGCACTGTTTTGTTTAGGGTTGGAAGATGTATCTAATCTTGTATTTAAATTAAATAAAACAGCTTCAAAACAAAATGGAATTCACTCAAGCTGAACAAAAGGTGGACCAGTACTGTTAGAGATGTCCTTTCTGGTGTCTTAACACGAACTGGCTGCGAAGCCTGGCTCATAAAAAATTTCAACGAAGATTCATAAAATATAGAATTAACTATTTAAAATGTCTTTAGTTTTATTATGCATATGAGCATTTGCCTCATTCTGAGAGATTTTCCTGTTTTTATGTTCATGCAAGTGTTTGCCTGGAGCCTGTGGAGGTCAGAAGAAGGCATCGAAGTCACTGGAACTGGAGTCATGAACAGCGAGGAGTAAAACCTGGGCTGTCTAGTGGAGCAGCTGGCGTTCTTAGCTGTCGAGCCTTCTCTTCCATCTCAAAATTAATGAAGAATTCACTGGAAACCAGCACATTTATAATATTGTATAATCACCACCTCTATCTACTTCCAAAACACATTTATCCCCCCCCACCCCCAAAGGACAGGCCAACCCATTGAGCTGGTTTCTCCAGTCTTCTCAACCCATCTCTCAGTAATCCTAAGGTAGATTTCCTGATTCTATGTGTTTCATAGAAACAGAACCATAGACATGACTTATGACTTTTTGTGGCTAGGTCTTTTTCACTAAACATAATATTTTGAGGGTTTTCCTTACTGTATCAAGTGTAAGTACTTCATTTTTTATGACTAAGTAATATTCCATCAACTAACCATACTATAATCTGTTTACTTATTTGTTTCTTTGAGTGTTGCAGCGAACTTTATTGGTATTCAAGAGAGTAGAGAGGTCTCCCTAGGCCCTTCTTGTTATTATGGGATCTGGGATGGAAACTGAGGGAGATGCTCAGTGTTGGGGGCCAAGTTGGGACAGGGGACTTCTCAGCAACTGAGGGTCTCTCTCTTGCTTTCAGTGTCCTTGCTGGGGTGGGATGGGTGGTCCAGGGTTTCTTACTCTTTGGAGTCATGTAGGCCAGGAGGTCCACCACTCTGTTGCTGTAGCCACATTCATTGTCATACCAGGAAATGAGCTTTACAAAGTTGTCATTGAGAGCAATGCCAACCCCAGCGTCAAAGGTGGAAGAGTGGGAGTTGCTGTTGAAGTTGCAGGAGACAACCTCCTGGTCCTCAGTGTAGCCCAGGATGCCCTTTAGTGGGCCCTCGATGTCTGCTTCACTACCCTCTTGATGTCATCATACTTGGCAGGTTTCTCCAGGCGGCATGTCAGATCCACAACGGATACATTGGAGGTAAGAACACTGAGGGCCATGCCGGTGAGCTTCCCATTCAGCTCTGGGATGACCTTGCCCACAGCCATGGCAGCACCAGTGGATGCAGGGATGATGTTTTGGGCTGTCCCACGGCCATCACGCCACAGCTTTCCAGAGGGGCCATCCACAGTTTTCTGAGTGGCAGTGATGGCATGGATTGTGGTCATGAACCTTTCCACGATGCCAAAGTCATGGATGACCTTGGCCGGGGTGGTGGTGGTGGTAAGCAGTTGGTGGTGCAGGATGCATTGCTGACAATCTTGAGCGAGTTGTCATATTTCACACTCATCACAAATATGGTGCATAGGCCGAAGGGGCGGAGATGATGACCCTTTTGGCCCCACCCTTCAAGTGGGCCCCCACCTTCTCCATGGTGGTGGAGACACCAGTAGACTCCACAACATACTCAGCACCAGCATCATCTATTCGATGTTAGCGGGATCTCGCTCCTGGAAGATGGTGACGGGCTTCCCATTGATGACAAGCTTCCCATTCTCAGCCTTGATTGTGCCATTGAATTTGCCATGGGTAGAGTCATACTGGAACATGTAAACCATGTAGTTGAGGTCAATGAAGGGGTTGTTGATGGCAACAATCTCCACTTTGCCAACTGCAGAGCAGAAGGTAGCTCTGGTACCCAGGCACCCAATGTGACCAAATCTGTTCACACCGATCTTCACTATCTTGTCTACAGGTCAAGGCTGGCCCTGTATGGAAGATGTGGCTGTCTCTGGAACAGGGAAGAGCAAGAACCATTCATTCGTTTCTTTTTTTTTTTTTTTTTTTTTTTTTTTTTTTTTTTGGAGCTGGGGACGAACCAGGCCTTATGCTTCCTAGGCAAGCTCTACCACTGAGCTAAATCCCCAACCCTCATTCATTCGTTTCTTGATGGACATTTGTATGGTTTCCATCTTTTGAATAATGTTGTTAAGGACAAGTAGCATCTGTTTTAAGCGTTTTTGGTTGTATTATAAGGAGTAAAACTGCTTGGTCGGGGTTGGGGATTTAGCTCAGTGGTAGAGCGCTTGCCTAGCAAGCGCAAGGCCCTGGGTTCAGTCCCCAGTTCCGAAAAATAGAAAAGAAAAAAAAACTGCTTGGTCATACAGAGATTGTATGTTTAGTTGTTTGAGATGCCACCAAACTGCTGTCACCTTACACTCCTACTAGCCTTCCAATTTCTCTCATGTCCTCCACACTTCACTTTTCTTTTATGCACATCTTACTGGGTAAAAAGTAGTACTTCATTATAGTTTTGACCTACATTTCCCTAGTTGCTAATAGTACTGAGCAGACGTGTGTGCATTTTTTTCCATTTGTGTATCTTTAGAGAGATACCTACTGAAGTCCTGTAAGGATTTTATGTATATTAGGTTGTCTTGGGGCTGGGGAGATGGGTTAGCAGTTGAGAGTACTTGCCATTCTTGAAGAGGAACCAGATTTGATATGTAGCACCCACACCAGGGAGCTCCCAGCTGCTGAAACTCAGCTCTAGAGGATTTGATGCTCTCTTCTAGCTTCTGCCACTGCATCCATGTGGCTTTCGTATGCACAGATAAAAATACATAAACGTTTTAAAGAGAAATTAGACTGTTTTGTTGATGAGTTGTAAGAGTTCTTTAATATTCTGGATAGTGATGTTTGTAAATGTTTTCTCTCAGTACTTATTGTGATGGCTTTTCTCAGACGTCAGCTTGACTACATGTGAAATGACCTACAATCCAGAAATGGAGGGCACATGGGTGGTCTGGGTCTTGAGGCAGGAAGACAAAAGCCTTTGATCTGGATCTTGAACATAGGATTTTGATTTGAGTTGGGGTGGCGTATGCCTTTAATTCAAATCTCAAGACACACCTTTAACCTGGGCCATTCCTTCTGTTGAAAGCTTGTATAAGGACAATGGAAGAAGGAAGGGGTTCATTTATTCTCCAACTGTTTGCCTTCTTCACTTTGCCAGCTCATCCATTCCTTCACTGGCATTGGAGCCTAATTCTTGGAGATTCCAGTTTATACAGAAGACCAGCTGAGACACTTAGTCTTGTGGGACTAGCAGCTACTAGATTCTTGGACTGTTGAATTAGTTGGACTACAGCCTATAAGTCATTCCAATCAATGTACGTACACACACACACACACACACACACACACACACACACACACACACACACGGTTCTAGAGGAACAGAACAGAAGTATAAGGATGAATCTTTCAAGTATTTGGAATGGGCTTTAAAATTCACTAACACCTTCTAATTTACTAGCTCCTTCAGCTACTGAAGCCTCTCCAGACACTCTCCTGGGAGCTCAGAGGGTATTGAAGGTCCATGGTGGAAACTATATGTCAAACTTAAAGAAGTAAATGCCTTTGATTATCTTGATTCATCAATTGTGAGTGGCAGTGGGTTTGGTGACCCAGTATAGGCAGCTTGGCAGTATGGGGGAAAATAAGAAAAATGGTGCTGCTGATTGGTTCTCCTATCATCTCTGGATAAAGTGATGAAGGGTAGGGATGAACTGTGTGATAAAATTAACCAACTTCAGAATATGGTGAAGGACAACAATGAACTTAGTGATAAAATTGACCAGTTCCAGATGCACATAAACAGTCTGGTTTTCTAAGTGTGCCCTTGAAGAGAGTCTTCTCTCCAGCAGTCATAGAGCTTGAGTTATGGAAAATCAAACCAAAGCCCTCATATAAGGTTGGCCGAATTACAGTGAAGTTCAAGTCTCGGCCTCAGAGGGCATCATCAGTTAAAATAAGGGCATTCATTGGTAAAGAATGGGATTCTATAACTTGGGGTGGGGCTGTGTGGGAGCTATTGAAGCTGAGAACTTTGATCCTTCATATTCTCAAGGGTTTTATCTGACCAGAGGAAGTAGTACCCTTAGCCCCACTCCTTGAAATATTGCCTTTCTTCATCTTTCACTGAGGAAATTAATTCTCCAGTGTCTGCTAAACCAGTGGTGACTTTCTCTGAAGAAAATGCCAAGCAAGACAATACTGATATTCCTCAAGGCCCACCAATAGTTGCCTCTAGACCTATAACCAGACTCAAGGCAAAGCAGGACCCTAGTGGGGAGGTAGGAAGTGAGCTACACTACTAAGGAACTTATTGAGTTTGCTAGTTTATTCAAGTAGCAGTCTGGGAAATATGTTTGGGAATGGATTTTAATGGTGTGGGATAGTGGGGGAAGGAACATAAAACTAGGTCAGGCTGAGTTTATTGATATGGGCCCTCTGAGTAGAGATTCCAGGTTTAATATGGAAGCTCACACAGTTAAAAAAGGTGTCAGAAATTGAATGGTTAACTGAAGCATTTGTCAAAAGATGGCCTACTGAAAAGGCTCAGGGAAATTGCAATGCTAGGGGTACTCTGTGTAAAACCTAATCCTCCACAGTGGGAAGGAAGAAAAGGTGTGCCCTTTCATGAATCCTACAAGAAGCAAATGGTGAGAGGGGAACCAGCACATTGGAAGAGTTTTGTTGTTGCCCTTTTCCTTGTGCTGAACTTTAGGGTTGGAGATGTTGCTGCTCAATTGGATCAATTAAACGGAATGGGGTTGAATTGGAACCCGAGGTAGCAGGAGCCAGGTGGCAGCATTGAATCGCCAGAGGCAAGGTGATCATGTTTATTATAGTGGGCAGCACAGACAAAACAGTGTTCATAATGACCTAACCTGTAATGCTCAGCATAGGCAAGGTGAATTTTGTGTTTTTGTTTTTGTTTTTGTTTTTTTTTTTGTGATCTTCAATAGAGTTTTATTTATTTTTAACAGTCAAAGGGACTATAAAACTATGTCTTGGGAAAGTGAATTTTGTAATGGCATGACTTGTATGGTCCATTGTACAGGCTAACCAATCATGCATGGTATTTCCAAGTGTAAAATAGATAAGAAGCCTATTGCATTTCCATTTGATTTCTATAAACAGAAAAAATTTTCAAACAAAAGAAGGAAAAGCTACATTGGATCATGGCAAAAGGCAATCTCAACCAGTGAATCAATTTCCAGACTTGAGTCAGTTTGCAGACCTAGAACTGTAGGCAGCTTGGTTCCTGGTTGGGCTAAGGCTAGAGACCCCCAGTGACCTTCAAGGGATAGTAGGAGTTTTGCCTGACTCCTGGGGAAACTAGGCTCCTGTCACTAGCCTCAGCCCTCCATAGATTTGTAGATTTGTGGCCATCAGTCATGTAAGGGCAATGCTCCAAGCCCCTCTACAGTTCATGTAGGCTTAAGACAGATCTCCATTATGAGGTACCTAAAGGCCTGGAGGCTTAACCAATGAACTTTCCTTCCCAGACTCTCCTCCCTGTAAAAGATATTTAATCTCAGGCCCACTCCGAGAAGGGGATGGGGTACGGTTTTACTCATCCACTTTCACTTGACAATAAACACCTTGAAAACATGGACTGCCTCTTTTCTTTGGGATCTGCTGTGGGGATCCTAGAGCCGCTGTCTAATCTCCCGCAGAAGGCCTCCCTGCGCTCCCAGCCTCAGTCACCATCAAGCCCAAGCATCAGAAGACCGTCAAACAAAGGACTCTCCCCATGGGACCAGACAGAGTCCCCCCTTCTCCCTCCAACCTCGGGCTAGATCCAGCCCCTTGGGCCCCCACTCCGTTCTCAGCTCTTCTGCATCATTCCAGCAGTGCCTGAGAACCTGATGTCCCTGGCCTCCTTACAGACCCAGGGACCCCCAAGCCAGCTCCAGCTGTGTCCAATTCCTCAGACTGCACTTCCCCACCCCGGGAGCAGTGTTTCACAGCTGTGTGACACCCACTCGGTGACAGCATGGGGTAAGCAAGGTCAACTTCCTACATCCTGCCTCCCTGAGTAGTGGAGCAGACGCGGGACCCCAATTAACCTACATAGAACCCCTTGAATGAAGGGGTAGCCAGGTTCCCCTGAGGAAGGGCCTTGATAAGACACCTTAAAGTTTTACTGTTATCCTTTTTCCAGTTCTTCTCCAGATGGACCTATGGCCTTTTACAGGATAACTGTACATTGAAGGAAGTACATAGAGTTTCCAGGGTCTGTTTCCAGAATACTGGTTATGAATTCATGCTAATTCTTGGAGATCCTGAGGAACTTTGTGGCCCTCCAGTTAAAGTAGGAGCTTATGAAGGTCAGGTGATTAATGGAGTTTTGGCTGATGTCTGACTCACAGTAGGTCCAGTGGGTCCCTGAACTCATCCTGTGGCTATTTCCACAGTCCCAGAATGTGTAATTAGGGTAGATATACTTAGAAGTTGACAGAATTCTCACATTGGTTCCCTGTGGACTAAGGGCTATTATGTTTGGAAAGGCTAAATGGAAGCCTTTAGAGCTGCCGTTGCCAAATAAAATAGTGAATCAAAAACAGTGTCACCTCCCTGGAGGAACTGTAGAAATTAGTGTCACCATCAAGGACTTGAAAGATGCAGGAGCAGTGGTCCCACCAGAGCTCCTTTAACTTTCCTGTCTGTGCAGTGCAGAAGACAGGTGGATTATGAGGAATGGCAGTTGACTATCAATAGCTTAATCAGGTAGTAGTTCCAACTGCAACTGCCTTACTAGGTGTGGTGTCCTTACTTGAGCAAATTAGCACATCTCCTCCTACCTGCTACGCAGCTATTGATCTAGCAAATGCCTTCTTCTCAGTACCTGTCTGTAAGGACCACCAGAAGCGATTTGCTTCCAGTTGGCAAGGCCAGCAGTATACCCTCACAGTTTTACCTCAAGGATGTATTAACTCGTCAGACCTGTGTCACAACTTAATTAGATGGGCTCTTGATTGTCTCTTGTGCAAAATATCACAGTGGTCCACTATAGTGATGCCATTATGCTGACTGGACAAAGTGAGCAAGAGGTAACCACTACTTTGAACTTGTTGGTAACATATATGCCTATCAGAGGATGGGAAATATATCCAACCAAAATTCAAGGGCCTTCTACCTCAGTGAAATCCTTGGGCATCCAACAGTGTGGGGCATTCACTCTAAGGGGAATTACAAGTTATTATACCTAGCTCACCCCACCCCTACCCCAGCCAAGAAAGAAGCACAGTGTTTAGTGAGCCTATGTGGATTCTAGAGACCGCACATTCCTCACTTGGGTGTGTTACTCCAGCCCATACATCAAGTGACTCGGAAAGCTGCTTGCTTTGTGTGGGGCCTGGAACAGGAGGAGGCTCTTCAACAGGTCCAGGCCGCTCTGCAGGCTGCTCTACCACTTGGACCATGTGATCCAGCCAACCCGATGGTATTGAGTTGTCGGTGGCAGATGGAGATGCTATTTGGAGCCTTTAGCAGGCTCCTGTAGGTGAATCATAGAAGAGACCTTTGGGGTTTTAGAGCAAGGCTGTCCCATCATCTGCAGACAACTATCCTCCCTTTGAAAGACAGCTCTTTGCCTGCTATTGGACTGGAATAGAAACTGAATGTTTGACAATGGCCACCAAGTTCCCATGTGTCCTGAGCTTCCCATCACGAGCTGGGTGTTATCAGTCCCTCAAAGTCATAAAGTAGGACATGCACAGCAGCAGTCCATTACCAAATGGAAGTGGTATATATGTGATCGGGTCCTGAAGACACAAGCAAGTTCCATGAAGAAGTTGTCCATATGGCTATAGTTTCTACTCCTGTTATAATGCTGTCTGCTGCCAAGCATGCACCTAAATTTGCATAGGGTTTTCCCAGTGATTGGTCGACTGAGCAAGAGAATAGTAGGACCTGGTTTACTGACAGCCCTGTATGTTATGCAGGCACCACCCAGAAGTAGACAGCTGCAGTGTCACAGCTACTTTCTGTGACAATCCTGAAAGATACAGATAAAGGGACATTCTTCATAGTGAGCAGAACCTGGGCACTACACATGGTCATACAATTTGTTTGGTAGGAGAAATGGCCAGATATGCAGTTGTTCACTGATTCATGGGCTGTAGCCAGTGGATTGGCTGGATGGTCAAGGACTTGGAAAGATCATGATTGGAAAATTGGTGAGAAAAACATCTGGGGAAGAAGTGTTAGATTTCTACAAATGGGCAGAGGATGTGAAGATATTTGGGTTCCATGTAAATGCTCACCAGAAGTTGACTTCAGCTGAGGAGAAGTTTTATAATCAAGTGGGTAAGATGATCTGTTCTGGGGACAGTCGGCCTCTTTCCCCAGCCATTCCTGCCATTGCCCAATGGGCACATGAACAAAGTGACCCTGGAGTTATACATGGGGTAGACAACATGAGACTTCTCCTCACCAAGGCTGACCTGGCTACAGCTTCTGCCGAGTGCCAGACCTGCCAACAGCACAGACCAACTCATATGAGCCCAGATATGGCACCATGTCCTGGGGTGATCAGCCAGCAACCTGGTGGCAGGTTGACTACATTGGGCCACTTCCTTCATGGAAAGGACAACGCTTTGTACTTACTGTAGTAGATACTTATTCTGGCTATTGATTTGCCTTTTTTGCCCATAATGCTTCTGCCAAAACCACCATCTGTGGACTTATAAAATGCCTTATCTACCAACGTGGTATTCCACATAGTATTGGTTCTAACCAAGAAACTCACTTCACAACCAGAAAAGTGTGATAGTGGCCCATGATCATGGAATCTTACTATGTTCTCCAAAATCCTGCAGCAGCTGGCCTGATAGAAAGATGGAATGAAGGGACCCTTTGAAGACACAGTTACAGTGACAATTAGGTGACAGCAGCCTGGGCGCGGGGGGCGGGGGGGCTGGGACACGGTTCTCTAGAAGACAGTGTTCGCTTTGAATTAGTATTCAATATATGGTACAGTTTCTCACATAGCCAGGATCCATGATTCCAGGAATCAAGGGTGGAAAAGGGAATAGTTCCACTCACTATCATTCCTAGTGACTCACTAGGAAAGTTTCTGCTTCTTGTTCCTGAGACCTGAAGTTCTGCTGGCCTAGAAGTTTTGGTTCCAGAGTGGAGAACACTCGTGCCAGGAACCACAACAAACATTCCACTGGACTGGTAGCTCAGGCTGTCAAGTACAGGCTAAGAAGGAGTATAACAGTGTTAGGAGGCGTGATAGGTTCAGATTACCGTGGGAAGCTGGATTGCTTCTCCACAATGGAGGTAAGAAAGATTATGTCTGGAGTGCTGGGTAGAGGGAAGATAGAGATGATTTGCCTCCCACCCCTCCAGGCTTATAGTTTCACAGTTTATCTGATGTGTGTGGGTGGGGCTGGGATAGGGTAGAGAGAGCCATTTTCTCTCTGAAATCCAAACAGGTTACACCAGAAAGGGCTGTCGGAATGCTGAGCCTGCCCTACTTTTCATGGTAGCCCTTACACTCCTGTGACTTGTTGCTTGGCTGCCAGTGTTGACTTTGTAGGATCTGTGGTGTGGCAGGTGTAGAAGCCGCTCTCAAACTGTCGGTGCTGGCTAAGCCTGTGGCTGGCTAAGCTTGTGGACTAGCGGGTTGAGCATCTGCCTGCAGCAGAGGTGTGCTGCCATTGGGCATGTGGGCGTGGGAAACGCCTGAGCAGCAGCTTTATTCCAGCAAGCATCCCTCGGGCTCTGAGAGTGTAGACTATAGTCAGGACAAAGCAGTGCTGGGATAGGGGTGAGGTGAGGCGTGGGTACTGAATGGTCCTGCTCGCCCTTGGCCTAATTTCTCTATCCCAGCTCTCTGTGGTATCAGTGCACAATTGATCTCCCTTCACTTCTCAGAGGCAAGGGCCATGGTTTCCTCCAGAAAGCACCCTTTGTTCCCTTCGGCAGTTCCTCATACTTCCCACTGTGTGGACCCAAGTTTGTAAATCTGTTTCCAAGGCACAACCACGTTGGTTCTCAGGGTGGATAATCACTCAACCAGACTCTGAGAGTAGAGGCCTTTGGAGCTCAGGGCTGTAAAAATCATAGGGGCTTCTGTTTCCTGACAAGCAGAGTTTGACTTTAAGACTGTCCTAAGATGAGTGTCTAGGGTGGGCAGTGAGCGAGTTAGGATCAGCCACTGCCTTCTCCTCTCTGTTCCCTCTGTGGATCACTGATATCTTGTTGGTGTCACAGTTTTTGTGACAATATCTTTTGTGTCTTAGGCCAGACCCCAACTTACTATCTTCTAGCCTTAGCCACCTAAATGCAGGATTGCAGACACAAGTGTCATCATGTAGGGTGCCAGCCTGTGTGCCTGGAGTCTCAGAGGCTTGCCTTTTGCCTTTCGCCTTTCTACATGGTGGCAAGGACACTCTTTCTCACCTGACTCCATGTTGTTTCTTTTACCAATTTAAAGCCCAGTGTTCCTGGTTTTCACTTGGTCTCTAACTGTCCCCCACCGGCTGTCACACTCTTGGGGCTTTCCTTATGGTGCATCTTTCCCATGCAGCCGTGTGCCTCCTCTCTGTGCTGTTTGAAACTCATGGGGTCATTGGAAGGTGGCCAATGTTTCTAACCCGCCATTTAAACCAGTCTTTCATGTAACTTTCCTCTTTAAAGCTTCCTAAGGCAGGCCTAGATCATAAGAACTACCTGCCACTTAATTTCCGCATAGTCCCAGTTCTCCATCTTCAGCCTCTCATTCCCGGGCAGCTTCTGGTCATGGTTAGAATGTTGGTTAGCGCTAGTGCTGTACTCAGATCCTGCCCTGCACCTCAGCAAAGAAGAGTACTCTTACAATAAAGGGGCTGGGACTACATCTTTTTTTTTTTTTTTTTTTAAACTTCTTGCTACGTGTACGGGTTAAGTTAGGAGCAAATCAAGTTGGTAAATCACAAGAAATCACATAGCAGGCCCAGGCACTATGGCCTTTAGCTGTTTACATCCAGATACTTTTGTTATCTGGATATAAGAGAGGAGAGGACACGGTGGCTGATCCTAGCTCGCTCACTGCCTACCCTAGGCACTTTATTAGGGGTCTTAGAATCAAACTCTGCTTGTCAGGAAACAGAAGCCCTTATGATTTTTACATCTCTGAGCTCCAAAGGCCTCTATTCTCTGACAAACTTGGGACAAACTAACTGAGGTGCCTATTAACATATCAACACCAACTTGGCCTCCAGGTTCTTCCAGCGTCCCTCAGTACCTACCTATGACAGGTTCCTCCTGCTGGTGCCTCCTAGCCTAATCTCTTCAGCCTAGAGCTGGGCCTGCCCTTCCCTCAGCTGCTCTTTCCTATGTAATTCAGTCGTGTTTGCTACTGTCCGTTTACCCTTTTACCCATTTGGGCTCTGTCTCCTCTCCCCTCCCCCACATTACATGGCCATGATCACTTTGGACCCTTCCAGATAGCCTCTGACTATGCTCTCTCTTTTGTCTACGATAAACTTTCTCCTCCACCACACCTAAGGGCAGTCATGCCTTTCTCTTTCTTGAGACTTGGAGAAGTGAAGTAATCATTTCCTAGCCCCACCTATGACTGAGCAGTGAATGACACAGTTTTGATCAAGGGTCAAAGCAAAAATAATATTCACATAAAAGGTTGGGTATAAAGACTCAGTCTGTTTTGATCCTTTTCAACAACATCACAACGGCAAGATACTTGGGTGTTAGCTGCATGTGGTGGTCTAAGACTGTAATCCTTGGGAAAGGCTGAGGAGGGTAGATCATTCAACACCAGCCTGGTGTACTTAGGGAGTTCAAGTCTGGCTTGAGCTACGTGGGGAGACCCTGTCTAAAAATCTCCCAGGCATGGTGACACCTGCCTTTAATCCCAGTACTCTCAAGGCAGAGGCAGGCAGATCTCTGTGAATTAAGGCCAGTCTGATCTACCTAGTGAGTTCCAGAACATCCAGTGCAGAGAGACAATGTCACAAACAAACAAAAACAAACAAACAAACAAACAAAAAAACCCAGCAACCTAAACCCCAAACCCCAAAACCAAATCTAGCACTCGAGAGGCTGAGGCAGGAATATTTCTGAGTTTGAGGCCAGCCTGGTCTACAGAGTGAGTTTCAGGATAGACAGGGTTACACAGAAAAACAAGAACAAAAACAAACAAACAAACAATAGAAGTTGTAGAAAAACTAAAATCTTGACAGGTTGATAATGTCAGGTACCTGTACAGTACATGTTACAGTCCAATGTGGAGAATACAAATCCACACAAATGTTCTCAACTGAATTGTGACAAATGTGCAAAACTGTTCAAGGGAGAGCATCCACCTTTTCAACAAATAGTTTCAGCAAGTATCACCTTCCTGCAAAATAGAATTGAACATTCATAGACAAATATCAATGCGTCTGAGATCCCCAAACTAACAGCTTATATAGCTGTGACCTAAACACAAGTGAGAGACTTAAATATAAAACTTAAAAAGTAAGGAGACTCTGCTGTATATACAATTAGGCATAGAATTTTAGGGTTAATGTTAGAAGTAGGATCCCTAAGCAGAGCATTTGATACATTGTAGATAATCAAATGAAAATGTTTGCTCTGCAAAAGACCCTTTGGAGTGGATAGAAAGACAGGCTATGTCCTGGGACAATGTTACAACTCACGGATGCAGCAAAAGGCTGCCTAATAGCTAAATAAAGTTTAAAAATCAACAGTGAAAAGACAACAATTAGATGCAAACAGAAGAGGAGAGATGGGTGACTAAGACCTGAGGTGTTCAGCATGATTAGTCACGAAAAGATGCAAAGGAAAACCACTGCAAGTTATTTCTACTCAGCAGTCAATCAAGTGATCATATTGAACACAGACTCATAAGTAAAAGAAGTGGGTTAGATGTCTAGCCCTTCAGTTCATTGTTGGCAAGGCAACTGTGTTAATATTTATTATAAACAAATTTCTATTTATTTGGGATTCTGTGTACTGGTTGATAGTCTAAGAGAATTCCTCACCCTTTTGGAACACGTTGATGGACTATGTGATTATGAGTTAAATGCAGGTGACAGTGTTGTATGCAAAATTTGAAAGTTGTTTCATTTCACTATCTAAAAATATTGACATATATTTACACATATCTTGAAATCTCTTGGAATGACCACTTCCCTGTTTCCTTTTGCTTCATGGTTCATAATGCCACTGTGGTTGTGAGTCTGAAGAAATCAAACGGACAGGGTGGGAGCAGATCTTGCTGCTGTGTGTCTAGGCCTTTTGACTACCCGTCAGATCTGGGGCTGTTCATTCCCCCTGTTTAACCTGCCTGGGAGATTTTTAGACAACTCTGTGCTCATCAGTGACATCAATTGCCAGCAAACGAGGTTCATCGTCATAGTTAGAAACTGGAATGTGACTTTGGAATGCAGCCACACGGGGGCCTTGTCCTTTCTTCTTTTCAGCACTGTGGATTGAGTGTCCCTGTAGCTCAGTGGTTCTGGTGGCACACAGGGATGACACACAGAAGAGTGCTACACAGTTAGAGCCTCTCTCTGTGGAATAATCAATACAAAGGATCACCTCGTTTAGTTGTCTGAGCAGACTACTTCTGTCGGCTAACCCTGGCCTATTCCCGGAAGCTTCCAGCCTCTGGACAATACAGTCCAGGCCTAGAGTGTTCTCAGTCTCCGAGACTCACTGCTGAATACGCTCACCCTTTCTTGTTCTTCCTGATATCTGATTGGCTGATTCAACTCAGTTATTCTGGCTCAAATTCCTCTCCAAACTAACTGATTCAATCTAGCTTCTTTATCTCTATCCTTTTTATTGCTGTGCTTGACTTCTTACTAACTTTGGCAGTATGTTCTAGTCTTCTGCCTCCTTCTCATTCTCTAGCTTTACCTTATCTTCTCTCTTCAACCTATCTCTGTAAAACTCTCCTGGTTCTCTGCACGGCTCTCTTTTAAGTAGCTTCCTCTTCTCTCTTCTAGTGAGAGTCGGACATAGCCTATTCTGTCAAATCTTTCTCTGATTCGTCACTTTGTCTGCTACTCAATTAGACATCACTTTTAAACATGGGCGTTTCCTTCTACAAACGAACTTTACCTTCATTGTGTGGTGTGTCTGTATTCCAGCCAGAGGGATTAAAGGTGTGTGCTAAGGTTGAGCCACACCACCAGTAGAAACAGGTTTTTTTTCCCAGCAAATAACACAATTTCAGGGGTCACTGTGTGATCAAATGTCCTTCAACAGTGCTGTGACTTTATTATTTAGTCCATAGACTAATAAAGATAAGATTTTGTAACATAGAACTGCCTGTTAAGAAATTGGGCCTGTTGGTGGTGGCACATGCCTTTAATCCCAGTGCTCTTGAGACTGGCAGTCTGATCTCTGTGAGTTCAAAGTCAGCCTGTTCTACAGAGTAAGTTCCAGGACAGCCAGGGCTACATGGTGAAACCCTGTCTCAAAGAACAAGCAAGGGGTTTGCAACCCTATAAGAAGAACAACAATATCAACCAACCAGACTTCTCAGAACTCCCAGGGACTAAACCACCAGCCCAAGAGTACATAGGGATGGACCTATGGCTCCAGCCGCATATGTATTAGAGGATGGCCTTCTTGGGCATTAACGGGAGGAGAGGCCCTTGGTTCTGTCAAGGCTTGATGCCCCAGTGTAGGGGAATGCCAGGGTGAGAGGCAAGGGAGGACTCTCATAGAAGTAGGGGGGTTGAGGAATGGGATAGGGGGTTTCTGGAGAGGAAACTGGGAAAGGGGATAACATTTAAAATGTAAATTAAAAAAAATCCAATTAAGGGGTTGGGGATTTAGCTCAGTGGTAGAGCGCTTGCCTAGGAAGCGCAAGGCCCTGGGTTCGGTCCCCAGCTCCAAAAAAAAGAACCAAAAAAAAAAAAATCCAATAAAAGAAACAAACAAGCAAACAAACAAAAATAACCACAAAAACCAAAATAAAACAAAAATCAAACTACCAAGTTGGTACAGCAGGGGATAGTGTTGCAAAACTATAATTCCAGAGATTGGCAGATGGAAGCAGGAGGATCAGAGGTTCAAGGCTCTCTCGAGTTCTATTGCAAGTTTGTGGCCAGCCTGGGCTATATGACACTCTGTCTCAATTTAAAACAAAAACAAAGACAAAAGCAGCACAGTTTAATGTGCCATGACTTAGAGATTTCATCAGAATTCTTGCTTCTGGAAACAAGGAACTAGAAGAATTCAGCATGAGTGTAACAACTGCAAAGTCAGACACCGCACTAAGACTAAAGCGGCAAGTCAGACAAAGCAGGAGAGGCCTTAGGTCAGAGAAGGCGTGACCAACGAGATCAGAGTTTAATAGTGGAACTGCATAGCCTTGCCTCCTAACAGTGCCTTAAAGCAGCGGTTCTCAACCTGTGGTTCGACGCCCTTTAGGGGTCCAACGACCCTTTCACAGGAGTCGCCTAAGACCATCAGAAAACAGGGATATTTACGTTATGATTCATAACATTAACAAAATTACAGTATTAAGTAGCAACAAAAATAATTTTATAGTTGGGGGTCACCACAACAGGAGGAACTGTATTAAAGGGTCACAGCATTAGGAACATTGAGGACCACTGCATTGTAGGGATGAGATCATGAGCCTGGTGTCCAACATACTTTGTTTATATAAGTGACATCTTAAAAAACGATAGTGAAGTTATTTACATATCTTGCTTGGATGTTCATGTAATCTCGTTTCTTACTAATTAGCTATGAGAACCTAAGCAAGCACTGGAGTCTGGTGTCTATTTATAGTACTTTTCTTTATGGAAAAGGAGGGAAACACGGAGGGTTATATATATATATATATATATATATATATATATATATATATATATATATATATAACAGTGTATTAACGTATAAATCATTATTCATACATTTAATTGGTGTAGCAACTCATATTTCTGTAGGAAAAAGAAGATACAAGACAAACAAATTGAGCCGTCCAGCACCTGTGTTAATGGATTTTTCAATCAATGTGGACCCCAGTTCTTCCTCCACAGCTCCCCCACTTCCGCATACATTACTTACTGGTTTGCAGAGACCCAATGTTTTATAGCTAAAGTGGAAGAACACCCAATCCAAAGCACAAAGCATTTGTTAAGTAAACAACAAGGAGCTCTGAAGAGGGGGACCTTCAGGTCCCAAAGGCCTCAGTCCCTGATGGACCGGCTATATTTTGATTTATGTCAGCCTGTAATTGCCCTGTTTTGACCCAAGAGAGGACTGTGTGGGAAGTTTGTCTGTGAGATAGAGCTGAGGCGCTGCTCTGCGGAGTGTCTGGAGCCTAAGTGGATGCCGTGTCCCCTGTCCAGCCTCTGATAAGCCAGGAAAGTGCCTGCTCTGCTCTGCTGGGAAGTCAACATAGCTGCTTCATTTCTGCTCTCATTCTGTGAGGAAGAGGGCAGACTGCAGGGACACTGCCCAGTTGTGAGTATTTGTTTTTCTCTAAAATAATACAATTTTAAAATCTTCTTCTATCTGCATTAAATATGAATGTTAATTTTGTTGCCGGTTTGGGTGTATACTGAACTGCACAGGGTTATTGAAAAGACATTTTTGAGGGCTTTAACCTCTACCATCACAAGTTCTTATTTTGCAAACGTGAGTGACCTGATTGTTATTTAGAGTTAAACCCTGAAAACCTCTTTCCTTAAAAATAAAAATTGTGTGGACTACAGTAGATTATAAAGTAATTTCATTCTTGCTGGCAGAAGCTCAGAGCGATTTTGGACTGTAGTTGAACTTAGCTGACAATTGATCTAATAATGTGATTTACCCAGGGATGACGCTAAGTGAAACCTGGTTTTAAATCAAGAGCTTACTGAGAATGTGTTTTGTCTTGAAAGGCGAGAGATTACAAGTAGATCCAAAACGCCATGAAATATACGCTGTATTCGACATTTCTATTGAAACTGTTATGATGCTATAAAGACTAGACTAGGGAAATAGACACAAATTATGTTTCTGAACTATAGAATGTATTAATTTCATAGTTTCACTAATTTTTAAAATATTAGCATGTTTTCTTTCTTGCTATTATTATTAATCCACAAAATTATTTGCGATAAAATGAATTAAATATCTTTATTTTTAAAACTATTTGCACAATCTTCTGGCTCTTTTTGCATGAAATATCCAGACGCGGTGAATCTGTTGAAAGGGAGGAGACATGATGTCAGGTGTCTGGGAAAGGGGGTGAGGTGTGAGCCCTGTTGGATTTGAGGTCTGAAGGCAAAAGGGCTCTGGAGTTGTGTGGTGATGGCAGTTGCATTGGCTGTGAATATTCTGAATTCCATAGTTAAGGTTGAGTTTTATGAGTTAATTATATGTCAATAAATTACTATCAAAACTATAGGTTAATAGTCCATGTTGGAAAGTACCTTCTATATTCTAAAGTACAAACTCTCATAGAGGAGTTAATAAACTTTATTTTCTGTTGTTCAAAGACATTCTTCTGATTTTCTCTCACTAGGGTAAATTTTAATGGAGAAACTTAGCTCAAAGATGCATGAGCATGAAAATCAATTTTTTTTTACAATTTTGCATCAAAGAATAACTTTGCCAAGCAAAATATTTTTTGTAATGATATGCCTTTCTTTTAGAAGTACTGTGAAAATGAAAACATTTTTCTTCTAAATCAATCTTCTTCATTTATTGAGAATTCAGGTGATACACACTGCAAGAGTAGATACCAATAATGTGAACCCCCCACTATGTATCTAGTTCTCAGGAGTCAATGTTTCTTTTTCCTATTAAAACTCTAGACAGAGAAAACCTTTGAGACTAATATTTTGATTAAGGAGAGGAAGCGCAAAGGCATTTATAGAATGAAGCATCTTTTTAGCAGAATACCTTCTAATGACAATTTATGAAAAGTACACTTTTTAGTAAGCTATAGTTACTAAAGGAAAATCAGATTTTGTCCATACCAGTTGATGATCTTGATAAAAGGTCCTGTTTTAGCTAAGCTATTTTGTTTTAAATAAATATTTACTAGGAAAGATAACAAGACAGAGCCCTTCCAGATCCACAGAGACCTTGCTCTCTAGCAGAGCAGAAATTTTCTCGTGCCTCTAGTTTACGAGTAATCTATTCGAGTATTTTAAAAGTTATGTTATATTTATTAATTTGTGTTGTTTGTGAGTATATGTATGTATGCAGATGCGTGTGCCACAGAGCGTGTGTGGAGGATAGAAAACAACGCTTGGGAGGTGGTTTTCTCTTTGCATCATGAGGTGTCAATCATCAGGTCATTGTGCCTCAGGGCAAGTGTTTTTACACAAAGGTGTGTCTTGTTGACCCTGCAGCATGTTTTAAAATTAATTTTATTAATATTTCATTTTTGAAAGTTTTATTTTGCTGTATATTTATATAATACTCTATTACGTATTTTAAGAACTTTGTTATAAAAACCTCGTAAATGAAAAAACATTGCAGCAAAATTAAATATGAAAAGTTTGGAATCTTTTGAAAAATTTGAGGGAGAAAATGATGCAAGTGCCAGGCACGGTGGTGCACGCCTTTACTCCCAGCACTCAGGAGGCAGAGGCAGATGGGTCTCTGAGAGTTCAAGGCCAGCCTGGTCTACAAAACAAATTCCAGGACAGTCAGTACAGTTGTATAGAAAAACCCTGTCTGGAAGAACAAGAACGAAAACAAAACAAGAATGAAAAGGACCCGAGTGTTCCTGTGAGCATGTAAAACAGTTTGCACTCATACTTGGAAAGGTCTCTCTTTGCAAGAGGGCAGTTGATGTATACATCCCAGGCTAGAACTTGTCCAGATCTGACGGGAACAGATCTGATGTAGCCAGTAGTTTAAGGCTTTTCCTTTAAAGCCAGTGCTAGGAGAATTTGGTTTAGAACACCGTGGTAGCATGAACCCTGACACTGGCTTTATTGTAAGTCCCTTCTGTGTGGTCAGACAGTCACCACTTTTGCTCAATACAGTTTGTCAAGTGAACTCTTAGCCAGAGAAGTATCATGTAAATAGAGATAACTGATCCTTAATATTCAGTCTGTTTAGTTATTTATGTTGTGCTATATGAAGCTTAAATGATAAACTTAGTCAATTTTAAAGATGAATAACAACTTCAAAGTTCCATGTTCATCTGCATCATTCTAGTGTCAAAGTGAACTCAGAAGAGACATTTAGAAAGAACTACATGATATTGCTAAAATTAGTACACGGATCAGACCAACAGCATTTTCTTTTGAGACATAGGGTCTCAATGTAGCCCTAGGCTGGCCTTGAATTCACTATGTGACTGTAGTTGGCTTTGAACTCACGGGGTAGCTGAGGCTGGTCTTGAACTTACTGTGTTGCTGAGGCTGACTTTGAATTTACTGTGTAGCAGAGGGGTCTTGAACTTCTGATCTTCATTCTTCTACTTCTCAAGTGCTAAGGTTATAGGACTATGCTGTCACATTCAACTCAGAATTCTTTTTATGTGGAGAGTCAGCTGACTTATGGTAGCAGAGAAACAGATACGGTGTTATTGGTGTCATTACGAGGGGAACTTCATATTAGAAGAATATTTACCCAGAGGCATTGATCCTGCTTCATTCAATTCGTGTCATTAATAACTGTGGTTGTACCAGCAAAGACTGGGAGGCTCATGTGCTTTTAAAGGAGCAGGACACGACTTTCAGACCTATCAGTATTGGAATCATCTTCACAGAGGCAGAAGTCTTGTTATAAAGCTCAGGAGTAACACACCAAAGAAAAATTTGAAAAATAATTTCACGGCTGGAGAGGTGGCTCAGTGGTTAAGAGCACTGACTGCTCTTCCAGAGGTCCTGACCAATTCCCAGAAATGACATGGTGGCGCACAACCATTTGCAGTGGATTCTGATGCCCTCTTCTGGCGTGTTGGAAGACAGCTACAGTGTACTCATATAAATAAATTTAAAAAAAAATTCAGATACTCAGATGTGTGTGATCTGTATGTATTTTTGGGATGATTTAAAAATCCTGGTTTTTCTGGGTATGGTGGTACATCAAAGCCAGTCTGGCCTACATAAAACTTTATCTCAAAGAAACAAAACAAACAAACCAAAGAAAACAACCTCCTACACTTCCATAAAGCAACAAGCTCATCTTCGTCTTTGCTGTTTTCTTTTGGGATAATAGTTTTCTTCCTTTTTGATTCATGCTTTCTGTGTATCCCAGGCTGGCCTCAGTCTCCTGAGGACTGCAGCCCTGAGCCAGCTCCTTATCATCATCATCATCATCATCATCATCATCATCATCATCATCTTCTTCTTCTTCTTCTTCTTCTTCTTCTTCTTCTTCTTCTTCTTCTTCTCCTTCTCCTTCTCCTTCTCCTTCTCCTTCTTCTTCAAAGATTTTATTAATATTTATTTATATGAGGACACTGTAGCTGTCTCCAGACACACCAGAAGAGTGCATCAGACCCCATTACAGATGATAGTGAGCTACCATGTGGTTGCTGGGATTTGAACTCAGGACCTCTGGAAGAGCAGTCAGTGCTCTTAACCACTGAGCCATCTCACCAGCCCGATCCTTATCTTCTGTTGCAGAAGATAAAGCTACAAACTGTGATGGCCTCTGTGGGCTTCTCCTCCCCTCCAAATGACTCCCAGCTTCGGAACTGTGCTAGTTAAAGACATATCCCCCTAAGGAATAGCCTTAGATTATGATAATTTTTCTTCATAATTTTCACTTTTTGTGTCTTTCTATTCAAAGTAAGACTGATGAACTTTGCCAACATTGATGCTTTAATACTTACCAAGAGTGTTTACAAAAGTGTTTACAGAAGAAAATGCCATGGAAGCTATTGCTTCTCACTCTCTAACTTCCTCTGAATTTGCAAAGAAGTCTAGTTTTCTTTAAATTTCACCTTAATTTAGAACTGAAAAAGCCATTAGAGTAGTTAAAAAAAGGTTTGTTTATTTTGAGACAAGTTCTCATTGTGTATCCCTGGCTGGCCTGGAACTCTCTGCTAGACCATGTTGGCTTCAAACCCAGAGAGACTCAGCTGTCCTTTGCCCCCTCAATGCTATGCCTACCTGAGCTACAATGAAAAATTCCAATTCTCTCTCTCTCTCTTCCCCCTTTTCTCCTTCCCCATTTCCATCTGTGTGCGCACTACTCGTGTGTGTGTGTGTGTGTGTGTGTGTGTGTGTGTGTGTGTGTGGCCAAAGAGGGTGTTGGATTGTCGAAGGCTGGTGTTGCAGGGAGTTGTCAGCTTGAACCCAAACTCTGTCCTATGGGAGAGCAGCAGGTCTCTGAACTGCAGAGCCATCTCTCCATTCCCCTAGAGCAACCGGTTTGGGGACTCAGTCACTGTGAGGAGCTGTGCCGAGTTTCTCAGACACCAACAGCTCTGCCAGGAGAGTGTCTGTGCCACAGCTAAGGTTCAGAGAGTGAAATAAGTTACTCAAAAGTAAGCAATGGACCAATGTTAGAGTTCTAAAGTCAAATTTGGTATGCATCTAATGGTTATTGCCAAAACCATTAAAGTCTAAGCAGTAAGAAATTGGCAAAATTAAGTAACTTGGTGTTTGAAAACATGAAGAAAAATTTCTTGATTATATTGGAAGTATATGTCTCATGTATAAATTCTGCAAATTTCACTTATTTGTTCTAAAAAATTGTTAATATGTGTGTGCGTGTGCACATGCATGCACATGTGTGTACATGTGATATATGTGGGTATGTGGGTGTGCTTTAGAACACAGGTGGTGGAGGGCAGATGACAGTCTTGTGGAATTAGTTCTCTCCTACCACCTTTTTGCAGGTTCTGGGGCTTGAACTCAGAACACCAGGCCTTTGTTGCAAACTTCTTCACTCCATGAGCCACGTAACCAGCTTAACATTTTAATAAAAAGAAAATAAGCCACTGTAACCTTTTGTTGTTTTTAGCACAGAATCTTGCTATGTAGCTCAGACTGGTTTTGAACTTACTGTGAAGTCCTGGTTGTTTATATCTGAGCTCTTCCTGCTCAGTCTCTACAGTGCTGAAATCGCATGCATGTGCCACCGTGCCTGGCTTACACTGTAATGTAATAAAATCGTAAGCAGTCTGTTATAATCCCCTCTCCCAGGTTTTATTCTGAAAGTGTTTAGCATTGTTGAAGGAAACAACTGGACCAGAGAATGGCAAATACCTATGTCACCACGTCTGATGGGTACTACCTCGCTGAACCCACACAGTATTATGGTATGTAATAAAAATGTGTGTGTGTGTGTGTGTGTGTGTGTGTGTGTGTGTGTGTGTGTGTGTGTGTGTGTGTTTGCAGTGCAGCTTCCCACGGAAGTCAGAGGCATTGGATTTGCTTGGAGCTGGAGTTTGTGAGCCGCAATGTAGATGCTGGGAATCGAACCCTGGTCCTTTGCAAGAGCATTACACCACGGCCACAGTTTTCCCTTTCTTTCCTCTCCCAGTCTCTGCTCCTACCTCTCCTCTCTCCAGATCCACCCCTTCTGCCTCCCTTCATAAAAGAGCAGGCCTCCCGGGAACATCAAGGAAACCGGCATAACAAGCTGTGAAAGGACTAGGCACATCAAGGTGGGACTAAGCAACCCAGTCTGAAGAAAGGGGTCCCACGAGCAGGCAAAAGAGCCAGAGACACCCCCCTCCCTGCCACCACAGCACAGTTGGGAATCCCACAAGAAAACGCAGGACTCATTTGTAAAAACTGAGCCTCCTCTCCAGCCCTTAAGAAATTGTAAAGATTTGTTTACTTATTTTTCTGTTTTAGGTGTATATCTGTGTGTGACTGAGTGAGTCTCTGTGTACCACGTGAGTGCAGGTGCTTGGGAAGGTGAGAAGTTGGAGCTACAGGCAGTCGTGAGCCACACTGTGGGTGCTGGGAATTGAACTCTGGGCTCTCTGCGAGGGCTGCAAAGGCTTTTAACTATTGGGCTATCTCCTCTAGTCATCAATACTTGAAATGCTAATATAAATAAAATATTGTAAAATGGAAAGAAATGAAAAAAGGATATAGGTGGCAGTAGACATTTTTACACAAACACTACAGCAATGCTATCGATGTTCTCTTTTAAAGATTTATTTATTTATTATATACAAGTACACTGTAGCTGTCTTCAGATACACCAGAAGAGGGCATCGGATCTCTTTACAGATGGTTGTGAGCCACCATGTGGTTGCTGGGAATTGAACTCAGGACCTCTGGAAGAGCAGTCGGGTGCTCTTAACCGCTGAGCCATCTCTCCAGCCCTCGATGTTCTCTTACACACAGTTTTCAGAGGGACTTAAACTCTCATTCCACGGCGAGGAAGATTTACTTTAGACAGTCAGCCAGTAATGGCCCTTTTCTCTTGTTAAAAATAGGTTTTACTGATTTCCTTTCCCTGGTTTGTTTGTGGTGCTGGGGATTGAACCCAGGATCTGGCATGTTCTGCGAACACTTCTTTACTACAGAACTATATCCCCAGAAACATTTTTCTTGTACCAAGCTATTTGGTAGTATTCAGCCCTGCACAGGTGTCAGATGCTATAGGATTATAAATGACCTGTGTGAATGATTCTTACTGATCTTGACAGTGGAATCTTCAAGATAATTTTAAATCTAATTATCTGATGGCTCAGCTCCAGGAAAAATACAACTCCTACTAACTATAGACAAGGATTGCTCGGTTCTTTTGGAGCTAATATTTTGACTTAAGTCCAGTAATTTTACTTAAGGTAGGGAGTAAGTCAGCTCTTGGAACGTCTGATGACCATGATCATAATGTATGCATTTATGCCATCTTATGGTTTATATGCACTTTAGATTTTTATTTATTACTTTTTTATTTTCTCTACTAGGCCTTGTACTTTAGACTATTTGACACTTGAAACACTGGGAATTCTCCACTTTCTGCCTCCCAACTCATTGTAGGAGTGCTAAGATTAGAAATGTATACCACAAATCAGACTCTAGGTAGCCTCTGGGTGTAGAACCATCAGGTCATCCAGCTTGTGTGGTTAATGCTTTTATGGGTCTAGCCATTTTGAGGACCCCAGGCTATGCTTTTTAAAAATTATATGTATGTGTCACAAGAAAACACACACACACACACACGCACGCACACACACACACACACGTACTACAGTGAGGGCTACTCATGCTGCGGTGTAAGTATAGAGGTCAGAGGCTAACCTTAGACATACTTTTCAGGTTCCATCTGGTTTGAGGTAGTCTCTGTTTGGTATTGCCATTCTCTGTGCACCTCTCATCTTGCTGAAGTCATGCTGGGATTCCAGTGTACACTCCGGTCCAGCTGTATGTGGCTTCTGAGACCCAACTCAAGCCTTTATGCTTTAGCCCACTGAGCCACCTTCTCAGCCCCGCTAATACATATCTTTAGCTATCATATTTCATCTAAATCTTATAGTAACTCTTCCAGGTTGAGAAGCCAATCTCTATATACACAATAAATTGAAAAGGAAGCTGGTAACACTGGGATACAAATGTTAAAGGGATGCTTTAGAGGAGAAGTCCAAAGGAAAGGCTGTTTGCTGTTGTTTTGTTTTATTTGAAATCTGTGGGTTTTTTCCTTTCTTGGGGAGTTAATGGGTTAATTTATGTTGTTATGGCCTGACTGTACTAAAAGCAGATGTAACTGTTAAGGTTAGAGACAGGTGTGGCTCAGGAGGTGCTTGGAGTTAGATCGTTCTTCAGATAAAAGGTTTGTCAGAAGTGACTTCACGGTGGGGTCTGAAACAAACTCAGCAGGCTTAAGGAGCACAGGGACATTCTTTTGTTATTTTTTTTTTTAATAAAAATATTTTTTGGAGACAAAGTCTTACTGTGTAACAGTGTTCTTTTAAGGTCCCTAGCTAGGAAAATTGGGAGAGGCAGCTGTTGTGTCCCCAGGAAGTGGGCGTAAAGTTGACATGACCAAATTAGGCCAAGAGGCACTGTTCTATGTGGCTTGGACTGGACAGGTGTTTGGAAAGTCCCAAGAATATTCTGGATAAGAATAATAGGCCTAGTTAAAACTCAACTAATTGGTTGTGGCTGTGGTGGGCTGTTCATGGGATGCTGACAGCATTCTTACTGTGCCCGAAGCCTTCTCTGCTATGTTGTGGCAACAACTACATGCATAAGGTAGGGGGGAAACTCAATTAGAAATCTGGAAAATATTGTTTTCCTTAAGGAGAAAGACAAGATTGGTGCATGCACCACTGGCAACTAATGCCCTTTCTTCTGGCTCCTGACCTGCTCTGCACACACACCTCTGGGGTCATAGCATTTATTAGGTGCTGTAGTTCTTACTGTGTTCTTACGGTGCGGGGCAGCAAGCCCTGAGACGTAGAAAATGTGTTGAACTAACTTTCTGTGGAGCATAAAACATTTTGAAGTTTAAAATAATTATGAACTTTTTTGACTTTTTATGATCTATTCTTTTTTATGTTAACAAAACTAGATATTTTGCCAGAACAACTCCATTACCAGCTGTGTGACACAGATTTCCAAGAACCACCCTACAGTCAATATTCTACTGCTCAGTTCCCTCCTGCTTTACAGTCCCCGTCTTTACAAAGCCATTTCAGCACATATGGCTTGGAGCCACAGTACAGTGGTGGCAGTTGGTGCGGACTCGACACCCGAGAATCTAGCCAGTCCACTTATGTGGTTGTGCATGATGATGAAGATGAATTCCCTGGGACACAAAGGTGCAGACCGACTTGTTCTTTACGCTGGAAGGGACAAGATGAGCTCTGCATGGTCTGTGGTGATAAGGCGTCAGGATATCACTATAATGCACTTACCTGTGAGGGCTGCAAAGGTAAGGCTAAGGCGCGACCAAAGGGACAGTGCTGCACACACCTGTGCACCTGCACACACACCATACAGCACACAGACAGACAGACAGACAGACAGACAGACACACACACACACATTCTTTATAAAACTCGAGAAACAAAACCAGGAAAAAGCATGTTTAAAGAGATTAATCTGTGTGATCAAAGACAGGAGAATAAAATATTAAGTTTAAGGTTAGTTTCTTTGTGCTTTCCTTTTCTTTCTTCTTCCTTCTCTTTCTTCCTTCCCTCTCTTTCTTCCTTCTCTTCCTTTCTTCCTCCCTTTCTCTCTCTCTCTCTCTCTCTCTCTCTCTCTCTCTCTCTTTCTTTCTTTCTTTCTTTCTTTCTTTCTGAAATAGGGTCTCATTGTGTAGCCCTGGCTGGCCTAGAATTCACTATGGAGATCAGGGTGGCCTTGAACTCACAGATATCTGCCTGTCTCTGCCTTCTAGGTGCTGGGATTAAAGGCTGGGATTTAATGCCTGACCCTAGGGTTTGTTTCATTCATTTGTTTTCTTTTTCTCTTTTCTCTTCATCCTGATCTTCATCCTCTTCCTTCTCTTCCCCCTCTTCCTCTTTCTCCTCTTCCTCATTGTCCTCTTCTTCTTGTCTTTCTTATTTTTTGAGAAAGGTCTCTCTATGCATTCCTGGCTATCCTGGAGCTCACTGGATAGACCAGGCTGTCCTCGAACTCTCAGAAATCCACTTGCCTCTGCATCCTTAGTGCCGGTATTAAGAGCATTCACTACCAGGTCTGTCTCTTCATTTTTGGTGAACATTTTCACATTTTACTTTAAACTCAATACATGTAAGCAAATGTCTTCCCTACTTTTAGAAGAATTTGATGCTGGAACAAAATATGACATTATAAAGATCTATTAACCATGACACCTTTTTTTTTTTTGTGATTGATAAAATTTACACACTTGGAGAAAATTTGAAATAAATGACTTCTATGATTCTAAGTCAAAAGAGTTTTAAAGTGTTTTGTAAAGAAAGGGAACACACTGAAAATCTGGGAGTGAGGGCTTGTATTTGCAAAAATATTTGTGAAGAGCAGAAGCTTCTTTGATAATAACAGTTCTTTTTTTCTTTTTTTTTCTTTTTCCGGAGCTGGGGACCGAACCCAGAGCCTTGCGCTTCCTAGGCAAGCGCTCTACCACTGAGCTAAATCCCCAACCCCGATAATAACAGTTCTGAAGCAGTCTAGCATTTCAATAATCAATCATCTCTGGGATGGGAATGCAGGCCGGTGGGAGAGTACTTAGCACCTATTTTTGGATTTGATCCTAGCATCCTCAGAAACAAAACAAAACAACCCAAACAACAGAAAACAGTTTCACCAATGTAACACAAATAAATGTGTTTGTTTAGGGTAAAATTTTACCTGTAAATCTTACACTTCAACACTGGCAAAGAACAGCCAAACGAAATGAGGTAACAGAGTGGGTTGGGTAGTTAGTAGTTAGGCAGCGGTGGCTGCTCTTGACCTGGTTACTGTTAAAACTGAGCTGAATAGTTTAAAAACCAGAGCTGAGATTTTTATTCCTTCCTCGAATTGAAATGGTGAAGCTCCATCTCTCAAGTGACCACCGGAAGAGAGTAAGTGGCCGGGTTTTAAATGGAGTTTTGACTGGTGCAACAGCTCACAGGAGGGAGAGCAGGGAATGGCAGGGGTAACTTTGTGAAAGGAGGTTCAGAAAGAGAAGCAAAAAGCTTTCTCCAGGCAAGTGCTCCCGAAAGGGAGAGGGGCGGTCTGCAGGGGGCGGGACTTTCTGAGGGGCGGAACTGCCTTTGTGGACTGAACTCAAACCACGAGGGCTTAGAAAAGAGGCTTTTCTGATTATTTTTTTTTTATTTTAGGTGGCCACGTATCCTCTCAAAGGAAACTTGAGAGATGCTTACTGGGCTCTTGATATTTTGTAAAATGCAGTTTAAAAAATTCTTATAGGTAATTTACCTATATAGTAGGGTAGAGAGTTGTCTTAATGTGATAAAGATACTCAGTTTAATCTCCAGATGTTATAAAGAAAGACCCTGTCTCAGGATGTCAACTGAGGTATACCAACTGGGAAAAATTACATAACTTTCCAGATCAATGTATATTTAAAAAAAAATTGGGAGAAAAAAAACCCTATTTAATTGAAATACTTTAGTTAACTTGATTACTTAACTATAAAGGTAAAATGTTAATAAAAATAAGAAGTAACTAAAAATATCAATGCTAAACTTTGACAATCTTTGTCGTTAGGTTTTTTCCGACGTAGCATTACCAAAAATGCAGTGTATTCCTGCAAGAACGGCGGCCACTGTGAAATGGACATGTACATGCGCAGAAAGTGCCCAGAGTGCAGACTGAAAAAGTGTAAGGCGGTGGGGATGTTGGCGGAATGTAAGTGTCATTGTCTTCGGGGTTTGCTTTTCTGAAGGGATTTAACCTTCCCCAACCTGGCTTACCTGGCAGGGGAGGCACGACAAAGGTGGTGGTTTTCCAGTGCTCACCCGTGGCCCCGGGGGTGTGCTGACTGACTCCTGTGGGAAAGTCGGGCGTGTATTTTGTGTTAGTGGAGGACTGTATTCACACTCCCCTCTACATAATAAAATTGAATTTAAAAATAATAAAAACTAAAAACCCCCCAACCTCACTGAGAGCGTAAAGCATCCTTCAAGAGTTATTTATAACTCACCCATGTTTGTTTGTGTATGTACGCCACACACATGTGTACAGTAATTGCTCAATACAGATGGCCCGTTATCAGTTTAAGTAGTGGTTTCCATAAATGTTGCTCTGTACTATGTTGCTTTAATTTTGAAACCCGTCATAGTTTCATCTTAGTTAAAAGTTCTTTGAGAACTGGAGAGCTAGCTCAGCAGTTGACAGCATTTGCACAGGACCTGGGCCCCGTTCCCAGCCTCCACAGAGCAGCTCACAATCATTTTTAACCCAGAGTCCTGAGGATCCCACGACCTCTTCTGACCTCTGCAGGTGCGACCGTAGTGTGCATACACACGTGCAAGCAAAAACACTTACACACATGAAATAAAATAAGTCTACGTAATAATTTAAAAGAGATCTTGTATTTTTATGTTACTCAACCTAAAATTATATACTGCCTTGAAAAAGTGCAAAGTTAAAGCTAGTAGTTCCCAAAAAGAAAGAGAGGAGGAGAAAGAAGAAAGAAGAGAAAAGGAGGAAGAGGAGAAGTTGTTCTCAGAGTACTAACACATGGCAGTCTTAGGACAATTGAAGGGTGAATGGATTCCTGGATCCCTGACTTCCTTGTGTGCAAAGCCCACTAATGTTCTCACGTGTGTGAGAATATCAGCACATCAGAGGGTAGCACTTTAGTGAATGAGTTTTGGGAGATACAATTCAGTCCAAAGCAACCCTTGAAAAAGTTTTATTATTTTATTAACTTAATTGGTATTCAGGATCTCACTATGTAACTGGCCTGGAACTTGCTATGTATGCCAGGCTGCCCTCAAACTCACAGATCCCCCTGCCTCCGCCTTCCAATTTCTGGGGTTAAAAATGTGTGCTACCACGCCTGACCCAAAAGTTGTCTTTTAACCTGCATCAGGAAACATATGTGAAAGGGAAGATGGAGTCTTCTGAGGACTCTCTACATAAAATGAATCATCTCTTTAACTTAAGGGAATTCTGGGAAGGCGAAGCTCAAGAGAATTGGTGAGCACAGTTACCTTAATTGGTGAGCATTAAGTCTTGTCCATGTGTTCACATCCATACCCTGCCACTGCTGCTTGGATCGGCCCACTGCATTTACCCTTCAATTGTCCTAACACTGCCATGTTCGTGTTTTGACGGCCCCTTCTCCTCTCCTTTTCTTCTTTTCCTCCTCTTCCTCCTCTTCTTCCTCCTTCCTCCTCCTCCTCCTCCTCTTCTTCTTCCTCCTCTTCCTCCTCTTCCTCATCCTCTTCTTCCTCCTCCTTCTCCTCCTCTTCTTCTTTCTCTTCTTCCTCCTCTTCCTTCTCTTCTTCCTCTTCTTCCTCCTCCCCCTCATTTTTCCTTCTTGTGGTACTCAGGTTTCCCACTCCTAGACAATCTACCACTAAGCTACACCCAAAGACTCCTTTTCTACTAAAAAAATATTGTAGACGGGGGTCCATTTGAGTTGCCATGGCTGGTATTCAGCATGCGATCATCTTGTAACAGTCTCTGGAGTAGTTGGGGTTACAGGTGTTTACTTCCATGTTCAATACTTGATATGTTTAAAATGGCTTCTTTTTTTGTGAATTCTTGTTCTTTGACAAATAATGAAATAATATAGAAGGGCTTTAAGGTTTTTGTTTTGTTCTATACTTCAGCTCCTCCTTAGTTTTATATTTAACAGGTATGTTTTTTAAATACTTATGAAAATGACAGGAATATTAATGCTTGAATAATTTTAGTAGCTGCTAAAAGTATTTAGGGAAGATGCTGCTGGTCCAGTAATGGCACAAATGGAAAATTAAACACTCTATAAAAACAACAATCCTCAGGCTGGAGAAACAGTTCAGTGGTTAAGAGCACACACTGCTCTTGCAGAGGACCTGAGTTCAGGTCTCAGCACTCATATTGGTGGCTCGCAACCAACTATAGTTCCAGCTCAAGGGAATATGATCCCTCTGGGCTCTGTGGGCACCTGCACTCATGTGTACATTTCCCCATACAGACTCATACAAATAATTATAAAATATTTAAAAACAAGCACATGAAAACAATCCTCAAATAAATATTATTCACCTTTGAAAAAGAATTAAATGCTTTGTCTGGGTTATAGAGAAAATTGACTTAGCTTATTTTAAAAATCCTAAGATAATCTTTCTTAACTTTATTAATAAAACCAGTGATGATAGTTATAGATAATGTAATTCTACTACTCTATAAAATGACTCTCTCACTTCCAAGATGCAACTAATGTATAATTTCTCATGTAAAAATCTAAACATAATTTGGAAATGAAAAATTCCTAATCTTTGTCTGTTATAACTATTTTCTTTTTTATAATTTATTTTTTTATTCTTTAATCCTTCTTTACAGTCCAGAATTCATCAACCCTGCCCCCTGCTCTGTCCTCCAACTGCTCCTCATCCCATGCCTGCTCTCTCACTGCCTTTTCCAAGAGGATGCTCCCACTCCCCCATAACTGTATTTTCAAGCAGACAAAGTAGCTATGAAGAAAGAAGGAATATAAGCAATTTCATAGATGCATACATGCCCAAGAGATGCCTATGGCCATTTACTCCCTCAAGACCATGCTACACCTACAGTGTTGTTTTCCGAGCCAAAAGTACTTAGTGTGAATTTTGTAATATTGCAGGTTTGCTCACAGAGATCCAATGTAAGTCAAAGAGACTTCGCAAGAACTTTAAGCACGGGCCTACCCTGTCCTCGGCCATCCAAGCGGAAGATGAAGGAGTAGACATGAAACACGTGTCATCCACCTCTAGATCTGGAAAAGGGGCAAGACTTTTCTTCCATACAGTGTCTTGTTTCTTTATGAACAGTGTGTGTAACAGGCACACATTACAGGTGCCCTCTGTGTCCCTACAGGCTCAGGACGACATGACTCTAACTGCAGAGGAACGTCGCCTTCTGAATACCGTAGTGACTGCTCATCGAAAGTCCATGGTTCCTGTAGGGGAAATAAGTGCACTTGTATGTATCCACTACTGGCAAGAAATAACGTGCAATGAATGCTATCAAGAAATGATAGCAAGAACAGCAAAAAAACCCTCAGTAATTATCAGAAAGAAAATACTATGAATCACTTTTATTTCTTTTTATGGACCAGCTGCAGGAGTATTCCAACCCTGAACTAAGTTTTTTGAGACTCTCAGAGGCATCAATCCTGCATGCACATTGGCTAATGAAATTTACCAAGGGACTCCCAGGTAAAATTTTGTTTCATTATTTTTTAAGATTTATTTATTTTTACATATATGTGTCATGCAAGTTTTGCCTACAATTATATATTCACACTATGTACACACCATATCGTGGAGGCCAGAAGAGAATGTTGGACCTCCTAGAATTGGAATTACTTACTGATGTCATAAGTTTCCATGTGGGTGCTGGAACCAGAGTCTCTCAAAAGCAGCAAATGCTCTTAACTGCCGAGCTGCCCTTCCAGCCCCGAACGTTCTGTCTTTAGGATACGGGAGACCAAAGAAAAACTTCTGACTGGTACTGGATGTGCAGCTCAGAGGCAGAGCACCGGTCTAGTGTGTGTGAGGCCCTGGGTTTTCTAGCGCTGTTGCTTCTAATTTAACAATTGCTTATTTTATCTTTGTCAATTAATCAGGCGAGTGATGATCTAAATATTTACAAAAATTATTATAATGATGTGGGTTTCCTTAGATGAGACAAGGAACGAAGAAAGTTTCCTCCACAGTACAAGCCACTGTTTGACCAAAACGTAGTTATATATCTTGGCTTTATTATATATTTACAGGTATAGAAACTCTTTATAAAGTTACATTCTTCAAGGCTAACACAGCTATGCTTGATTTGTCCTTGCCATTAGAAAGTGTCACCTAGTTCTGATAAAAAAGTGCCCTAAAATATTACCATGTAGAATCAAGAATTTTATTCAGATTTGAATTTATATATTAGGGTTATCCCCAAGAAGCACTTAGGGTTAAAAAGGAAATAAATATCTTTATATCTTTTGATTATTTGTTTTTCATGGTTTTTTTTTTTTTTTAAGGATTTGAAAATTTAACTGCTGAGGATCAGACTGCATTACAGAAAGAGTCAAAAACTGAAGTGATGTTTCTTCATGTAGCCCAGCTTTATGGTGAGAGAGACTCAACCTCTGGAAGTAAAAAAAAAAAGAATTTTATTCAATCTTAAGTGTATACACACACACACACACACACACACACACACACACACACACACACACACACACACACACACACACATTTTGAAACACTGTGTTTTGGAAATAGAATCTCATGTAGCCCAGGCTACCTAGAACTCAATAGAAGCTAAGGAGGATCTTGACCTCCTGCTGTGCCTGCCAACCTTAAGACTAGAGACCTGTGTCTCTGTGCCTGGCTTCTGTGGTGCTGGGGACGGAGCCCGGAGCCTGGCCTCCTGCATTAAGCCAGAACTCCCCTGAGTGGCATCGTCAGCCTCTCATTTATCTTTCCATTTTACTTTGCCTGCTAGTGTAGGAACAGACGTCTCAAAATAGCTGCTTATAAATAGTTCCACACTCATCTGGCATTTTCTCTCAACAAAGTAATTCTTTTTTTTTTTCTTTTCTTTTCTTTTTTTTCGGAGCTGGGGACCAAACTCAGGGCCTTGCGATTGCTAGGCAAGCGCTCTACCACTGAGCTAAATCCCCAACCCCCAAAGTAATTCTTTTAAAAGTTGTATTTCTTATTCTTCTGAGAAGTTTATACATGTATTAAGTATTTTTTTTAAATCTTAGTCAACTCACTTCCTTCCACCAACTCCCGAAGTCCCCACACATCTCTCTCCTAACTTCATGTCCTCCCCTGATCCTTCTTTTTAAAATTAACCCATCTAAATAGTCACTAGTGCTGCTCATGTACACAGCGGGGTGGGGTCATCCACTGAAACACGGCCAACTTTGAGGGCTCAGCTCGTAAAGAACTGGACTCTCCCTCCCCTAGCAGCCAACAGCTCCTCAGCTGTGGGTGGGGCTTCTGTGCTCCTATTACAGGCTCTTCCAATGAGGAGGACTTTTACAGGTGATCAAACCCTAAGGCATTGCGGATTCTAAGACACAAAGGAGCTGCGTGGGAAGGCCTGCTTGAAACTCATAACCACTTGTTTGGGCTACTTGTTTGGGAGAACACCTCTGTAGTGGGGTGAAATGCTATTTAGGTTCCTGTTGAACCAACTATGCAGGACCTCGCTTCTATAAAAACCACAAGCATTTTTAAAAAAATCAATAAAGCCAGTATTGTTTAGCGTGTGAAGGCGAGAATTCGATCTGTAAAGTTGTGTGTTGGTTGAGGACATGAGAAGAGGCAACGTGACAGAATCAAAGCCAAAGCCAACAAAACATTCGCTAGCGGCGCCAGCTGCCTTCACTGACTGCTTGTTACAGTGCGAGTCTTTTAAAACATCTGCATTTATTCGTTGTTCTTCTTTGCAGACATTAGACCAGAAGGCTGTCAAAGGGAGGCCCTTGATGACCTGGCCCATGATTGCTTGAGTAGTGTTTGCTTAAGAGTCCCCACCGCCTCTGGTGCACTGAGTGGTTTGTGGAGGGGGTGTGTTTAAGAAAGTCATTTCTAGTTTCCACTCCATTATAGTATCATGGACGACTCATTTTGGAGGGTCTTCTGTACAATCTTTTTACAAAATGGGAACTAACATCTGGCCTTATGTTTCAGTAACAAAAATGAGAAAGACACCACTTTAGAGGGTAGGTTTTGTTTCACATAATAGATACACTGGATTCTGAAAAGATGCTGCATATACTATTTATATAATGACCAGGAAAGAATATCAGACTCTGTGCTTTCCTCTTTTGCTAGGTACTGTGAGACCAGCAAAGCCCTCAGCTGGGACACTGGAGGTGCATAATCATAGGGGTGATGAACGTGTTTATTCTTCGGAAAACTTTTTCAAGGAAGGCTACCCTTCGGCCACTCTAACCGGTAACCTTGTGCAGTAGGAAGTGTCTATCACCTTGGGTGGACATACTTTCTTTTCTCCCCCTTTCATTTTGTTACAAGGAGAAGCCCTGGGCTTTCTCACAGTTCACAGGTTCTCTGTGGTGGTGACAGCATTTACAGACCCAGCTGATACAGTTGCTAGTGTTGGCAGGTCATCAGTGAGCTTTCTATTTGTAACCATTTTCTTATTTTGGTAACATCATGGCAATTCTTTCTCTATTTAATTGGGAAGCTATTTGGGGCCTCTGAATTATTCTTTGGGGTGTTTTTTCAAAGTTTCCCAGAATGATGATGATGTAATAATATACAGGCAATATCCCAGTGTCAACCCCTTTTGTGGGTAGAAGGGTAAGCCTTACTATGGATAATACAGAAACACTGAGAGCGGCTTCTGCAGGTTAAAGGCCCTCAGTCCCACAGCCCCTACTTGGTCCACATGATTATACCTTCTCATTGTTCTGGTCTTTTTCAATAGCTCACCTAACAAGCCCACTATTGAGGCCCAGACCCCAATTTCAAGGGCACAACAAAGGGGATTGATTGTGCTGGCCATCACACAGGCAGCCATCTTGAACCCCACCCTCATTTCAAGTTTCTTATACTAGTTTGAGAGAAGACAAGGCAATCACAATGGGTTTGCTTCTGTGCTACATTTGGATGAAATTCACTTATATTAATCTTTTCAGGTATTACTAGAGAATTCATTGCTTCACTGTCTTACTTCTACAGAAGAATGGGAGAACTTAATATAACGGATACTGAATATGCTCTGCTTACAGCGACTACAGTGCTTTTCTCAGGTACAGGCTGTGAGAAGGAAGGCCAGGGGCGAGCTCTGGACGGGGAGACGCAAAGTTCTTCTTACTGAGCTATTAGGTGATGTTGAATGTAGCGATCAACCCCATCACAGTTTGATCTCTGTGCGCATTCCTTTAAGCTCACTACTGTGTTATAGTTTCTTGCATCTTTAAAAAAAAAAAGGCTTTCTTGCCCTCAGAGCCCCTTGGATATACTCTCCCAAGTCCCTGATAGAGAGAGGTTCTTGAGGGAGTTAGCAATAGTCTAGACTCTGTCTTACTCCTGCTCATTCCTGAGTCCTCCACAGTCACATTTCACTCCACTCTCTCCTCTCCAGTCCACTACAACCTCTCAGGATCTTCAGGACTTGTCATTGCTAATCTACTGGCCAACACTCTATCTTTGTCTTACTTGGCCCAGGGATGGATTTTGTAGAGAAGATCACAAATATCTGAAAGAAAATGTGGGGACATCCTGTTTCCTGTGAACCCTTCGGCGGAGTTCTGAAGTTGTGGTGAAGATGTCTGGTGTGTTAGGAGAATTTCTCATTCGTGTGTGTGTGTGTGTGTGTGTGTGTGTGTGTGTGTGTGTGTGTGTGTGTGTGAATTCATAGTCTTCTTTTTTTTTTTTTTTTGGTTCTTTTTTTTCGAGCTGGGGACCGAACTCCAGGGCCTTGCGCTTCCTAGGCAAGCACTCTACCACTGAGCTAAATCCCCAACCCCCATAGTCTTCTTGATATGCTTGTAACCTGCATTACATACTGGACCCAGGTTGAAGTAAGACAGTTGCTTAGCATGGGTAACCCATTGCTCAAGCCAGTGAAGTCTTCCTAGAGTACCACTGTCCTGTCTCCTTCACTGATCCGGACATATTTGTGTTCTTTTGTATTCTAACTTGCTGTGATATCAGGACTCACTAGATAGGCACAGCCAAAGTTCAGTCACGTAGGCTCCAGTGCAGCTACGTTATATTGTCCACTTTCCAGTGTTATACTTCATTCCAAGAAGTTTTGTCGGCAACTGTGTGGTGAAAAGGATAGAGTAAAGGACTTAGAAGGCTGGAGGGACGGACAGCAGTGTTGACTGTCATCTGCATCTGAATATTTGGAAAACCAGCTTGGACTATTACCTAGGGACAGTTCACCATGGCTGGACCATAAAAGTCTTCTTTCTTTGAGTTCAGAGTAGGAATTCAGCTACGAATTCTGGTGCAGTACCTTAGAGCCTTGGTGTGGTGACTGTGTGAGGATTTATTTCCCTACCTCTCTGGAGTGGGAGTAACAATGCCTGTGGCCTTCATCCTTTTTCTTCCTGGGTGGATCTTTTTAAACCAGGAATGTGTCATGCTCTGTACGGTTAAGAATATTTCAATGGGGCCAAGGGGTCCCCTAGATTACAAATTTGTCATGAAGATACGTTCACCACATTCCCTTCAGTTGATCTTTGTTTGTTCAGGGCTAATATTTTATTCCCAAGAACTTACCCTTTCATAATCTTGGCATTCCTATGTACCGTTAGGTGGAAACTGGTAAGTTCTCCTTGTAGACTGCAGTCCACCTAACAACTTGCCCAGCCTTGTTAACATTCAGTACTACAAAGCAGAACTAAAATCATGCAGAACACTGCACAAGCACGGTGGTCTCAGGAACTTTCCACTCCAAAATAACCACCCACCCAGTAACTCACATGGGTGGTTTTGTTTCTTTTTGTTAGATGTATAAAATTCTATCTATCTATCTATCTATCTATCTATCTATCTATCTATCTATCTATCTATCTATCTATCTATCTATCTGTGTGTGTGTGTGTGTGTGTGTGTGTGTGTGTGTGTGTGTGTGTGTGTGTGTGTGTATACAGGTCATTCGTGTGGAGGTCAGAGGACAGCCTATGGGACTTGTTTTTCCACCGTGTGTGTCCTGGGGTTCAGGTAGTCGGTCTGGGTGATAGCATTTTTCCTGCTGAGCCATCCCACTGGCAGTTTTTGTTTCACTGAACCTCTTGAACATCACCTCTCCTGACTTCCACATTCATTGGCTATTCTTTCCGTGTCTTCTTTATTCTGTCCTCTTCGTCTCTCACAAGGACAAATATTTAAGTTGTCCTAGGAGTCAGTTTTCTTTTAAATTACTTCATTATTTCATGCATTTGTTTTGCTTGCATCTGTGCACCACAGTGTACCTCATGCTGTTGAATTCGGAAGGTGTCAGATCTCTTGGGACTCAGTTTACAGAGGTTGTGACAAGGCCCTATTTTCTTCTGCACTGGCTTCTCTTCCCGATTCCATTCTGACTCTTGGCATTAAAGGCCTGTGTAGGTTTGATACTCCCAGACTTTTCTGTGAACTTGCTGTGCTCCTCCAGAATGCATTAAAACCTCCTCAAGATTTCCATGTGACTGTCAAGCAGGTGGATCAAGTTGAAAATGCCCAAAGCTGGACTCCTGATACCTTTATACCTTAGCTTCATATCCTTCCCCCACTTGGACTGAACGATATCACTGTCTTCCAAATTGCACATGCAAATTTTTTTAATTATTTTGTTTCTTTTCTTCCTCTTATATTTATATCATATATGCACCAATCCTGTTGATTCAATCCTAAGGTATAGCTAGTACTTAACCACTTCCTATCGTGAATAGCCTAGGCAGTGTAGTTGAATCCACTTTTCTGGCTGGATTTTCCAACTCTATCCTCTACAGACTCTCTCTGTATTAGAACACAGGGGTTCCCTGAAAATGTGAGTCAGATGATGGTATTCCTCTGGAGTTGTCGGTGGCTTCCTAGTTTGCATAGATCAAAACCAAAGTTCCTTCAATTAGTCTAGTCTGTCTTGCTTCTTTTTCGTCCTCTCCCTGTCTGCACTGCTTTGACACAAACATCCCTTGAGCCCCGCAGGCCCCTGCTGCAGGCTGTACCGTTCTCCATGCATCTTTCACCCCCTTCGCTCGGATGCCCACATGAGGCCCTCTTACACTGCTTTGTCATTTTATTTAGTTTTTTTTTTCTTTTACCATTTTGGGTAATGTTGTTATATCTCTGATTAGTCTTTGCAAGTAGTTACCATCTCTCCCCCCAAGAGTCTTATCTATTTCCCTGTTTACTTTTCTCTATAGCACATCATTATTTTACTTTTGCTTTTTTAAAAAACATTTTTATTCATTTACTTTTATTGATGTCTCCTTTGTCTATGTGTGCACTCCACGTGTGCAGTATCTGTGAGTCCACAAGAAGGTGTCAGGTCCCTTGGAACTGGAGTTACAGATGGCTGTGAGCCACCATGTGCATGCGAGAATCGCACCCCAGTATTTGGGAAGAGCAGCTAGTGCTCTTAACTGTTGATATGTCTCTCCAGCCTCTGTTTTTACTTTTTAAAAAAATTTATTATATATTTCTTTACTTACATTAGAAAGGTTATTCCCCTTCCTGGTTTCCTGTCCATAAGCCCACATCCCCTCCCCCTCCCCCATATGGATATTTCCCCTATACATCCCCCTTATTGCCCTCCCCCATATTCCCCTGCATTGGGGGTCCAACCTTGGCAAGACCAAGGGCTTCCCCTTCCACTGGTGCCCCAACAAGGCTATTCTCTGCTCCATATGCAGTTGGAGCCCTGGGTCAGTCCATGTGTAGTCTTCGGGTAGTGGTTTAGTTCCTGGAAGCTCTGGTTGGTTGGCATTGTTGTTTTTATGGGGTTCCAAGCTCCTTCAACTCTTTCAATACTTCCTCTAATTCCCCCCTGTTTTTACTTTTTAAGATATGTGTAACTCTCTCCTTCCCCACCTCTTTCACATTAAGAGTGTTAGTACAATAAAGGGAGAAAATTTTGCCTGTGAGTTTCATCGTGGTATAGCCAGCAAAATGACCTGATGAATGAAGGCTGGCTAAGCCTTCAGAAATTCCTGGTTAGCATATCTTTTATGGTAAGAAACCAAGAAGGCTCGTGCTTTACTTCCTATTGACTGTAGAGAAGTTACTCACGACTATTTTAAAGTTTCAGGCAAGTCTTCATGGCTGTTATATCCCCAACCTTACTCACCAATCCCATTTCAGGGAGCTAATCTGAAAAATGTGATAAAAATAGAATGCAGCTCAATAGACTATAGTGAAGATGAAGTAAAATCACGAACAAAGAGAATTTAATTAGCAAACCTAATGTGTATTAGGGCTCTGTAAGTACTTGTGCTTTTGTAACTTGTGAAGATGAAGTAAATCATGAACAAAGAGAATCTAACTAGCAAACCTGATGTGTGTTCTGTAAGTTCGTGTGATTTTATAACCTAGTAACTCACTGTTTCGAGTGCATTCATTATTTCACCACTTGGAATCAACATTAAGGTAAATATGTTTTTCAGATCGTCCATACCTTAAAAATAAGCAGCACGTAGAAAACCTACAAGAACCAGTCCTGCAACTTTTGTTTAAGTATTCAAAAATGTATCATCCAGAAGACCCACAGCACTTCGCTCACCTCATAGGGAGGCTTACTGAGCTGAGGACTCTGAGTCACAGCCACTCTGAAATCCTTAGCACTTGGAAAACAAAGGACCCCAGGTTGGTTATGCTATTCTCTGAGAAATGGGATTTGCACTCACTCTATTGAAAATTTAGAGTCAACACTAAAGGTTTGCCTTAAAATGTCAAAATCAAAGTTGGATGAATGATTTGAAAAATGTGAACAAATCCACTGAGTTATCATACATCGCATGGAGACCTGAAGGGCTTATCACGTGGACTTTTCAACTCTTAGGTGAACACTCCAGGATTCTTCTCAAGATTGGATGCAAAGGAAAAAACAATGGAGCTATGTGGTGGCACAGTCTCTATACTTGAGAGACAGAGGCAAGAGGACCTTACATTTAAGGCAGTCCTGGGCTATGTAATGAGACCTCATCTCAGAAGAAGAAAGAGAAGAATTAATGGCCATTGTTTTTTCTCGAGTCCTCACCTGAAGAAACTATTTTTTTTGTTTAGTTAAAATACATAATGTATAAATGTGAACAAAGGTTAGTTATGATTAGGATAAGGCAGTTTGTGTGCCTCACCAATTAAGGATACACGATGGAGTAGAAGCCAATGCTTAGAATCTCTGTTTCATGAGTGACTAAAGAAGAACAAAACCTTTTCAAATTGTATCTGATATATATATATATTTTTTTTTCTTTTTTTTTTTTTTTTTTTTTTTGGTTCTTTTTTTTCGAGCTGGGGACCGAACCCAGGGCCTTTATGCGCTTCCTAGGCAAGTGCTCTACCACTGAGCTAAATCCCCAACCCCTGCTTTATATTTTTAATAAGTATGTGCTAATTGCACAGAATGGTAATTTCATTATGAAAGTTTCATACATATATATTAGATATTTCCAGCGTATTGGCCACCCACACTGTGCTCTCCACCCACTACCAGTGCCCTTCTCATCCCCCTAATATTTCCCCTTCTCCTTCCATGCCCTAAAAAACCAGATTCACACATGCAAGAAAACATTTGATTCCAGTCTGAGTCTGAGTTTGTTTCCTTTGACATGAAGATCTCATATATTTCTCCTGCAAGTGACATATTTTCATTCCTCCTAAGGACTGGATTGTGTATGTATATTTGTACATAGCACATTTTATTTATCCATCCATCTGCTGATGGCACCTAGTTTGATTCTGTACCTTGGCCACTGTGAATTGGAAGACCAGGAAAAATTCAGACCCCCTAGCAAACAGAGTAGAGCCAAAAATGTAGGTCAGCCAGTTCAGTGACTCTGTTCCAGGAACTGACTGACCATAAAAGTTAGATTAAAATCTTAAGAACAATCTTGAGAAACAGGAAGCTTCTCCTTGTGATTTTTCACTGGTATTCTCGACATTTTCCAATGACACCCTCCCTACCCATTTGGGTTGTGGCTTCTTCCTTTAAATACCCCTTCTCCCAGCCACTTGGGGTCGAACTCCTCTACCCCTGCATGGGATATGAGTCTCGACCCCAGTGCACTGGTTTCTATCAATAAACCTTGTGTAATTACAGCAAGGATGGTCTCTCGTGAGTTCTTGGGGGGGTCGCATCATCCCAAGACGAGTGAGGGTCTCCCCGCTCTGGGGGGTCTTTCAGAATCATGCTGTAGTAAACATGATTATGAAAGTTTTTGAGGTTTTATATGGCTCTCAATTCCTTCAAGTGTACTTCCAGAAGTGGTATGGATTATAATGTAGCTCTATCTTTAGATTTGAAGGTAACTATGTAGTGATTGTCACAGTGACTACCTTCTTCTCAACAGTGTATAAAGATTATTCATTTCCCTTCACAATTCTTGCCAACTTTTGTTTTTCCCGTTCTTTTGTTCCTTTTAATTAAAAGTGTGTGTGTGTGTTCACGTGTGTATACATGCCAAAGCACATACATGCCAAAGCACATTTTGGACATTAGAAGACAGCTCTGTGGACCATGTTCTGTCCTTCCACCTTTATGGGCTGTCAGGCTTAGACACAAGTGCCTTTAGCTGCTGAACTATCTCTCCTGACCCCTATCCTGCCACAGCCTGCATGGCTTGGTTCTGGGAGCTTGACAGGGGTGATGAGTGAATGAAGAAATGACAGACACAAAGACACAAGTACAGAAAAGCTAGGGTTGGGTGGTGTCTTAGTTTCTTTTCTATTGCTGTGAAGAGACACTGGGACCAAGGCAACTTATGAAAGAACACATTGAGTTGGGAGCTTGCTTACAGCTTCAAAGGGTGAGTCTGTGGTGATCATGGCAGGCAGCATGGCACTGGGTGTGCACTGGAGCAGTATCTGAAGAGCTTACATTCTGATCTGCAAGTTGGAGGCATGGGAGAGAAGAAAGCAGCTGGCTGGGCCTGGGGCAGGGTTTGGAAATCTCAAAGCCCATCCCTAGTGACACACCTCCAACAAGGCCACACCCAGTTCCCCTCAAATAATTCTACCAAGTAGGGACCAAGCCATCAAATATAGGAGGGAGTTGGGCCCATGCTCATTCAAACCCTTACAGGTGGGCCTCTGATGGAGGGCACCAACTACACCATAACTTGGAAACTTAGCACATTTATTATGCATACTATAAGGAGTTAGGTCAGCTAGTCTTGGTTGAAGGTTCCTGTAGCTGGGCAGTCAGGTTGTAGTCATACCAGGGGAGGAAGCTGTGGTGCTAGTTTTTGCACACACTGTCAATAGTCACACATGGAACAGAGGAAGGCTTTGCGATTCCCATAGGTCTGAGGCATCGATCTTTGACATGGCTGTACTTCCGTCAATAATCCACATTCACTTAGGATTTCTTCTGATTTACACTGCTAAATTTACCCCACCAAAGGAAAGATCAGCTAAAGATAAAGGAACATGCTTTTAATGTTCTGTAATGTCAAACATACAGATAACCTTTTTGTATGCATCACACTTTTCTCTTGAGAGTACCCAGTGCAGCTTGATTTCAATAGCTGAAAATTTAAAGGGAGATCTGAAGTAAATGCTAATGAGAGATCTGGCTCTTTGATGAAACTATCAGGGTTGGTGAACTTGTCAGAATTAATGTGAAGCTGAGGAGGTGAAGCTGAAATGCTTTGGAGAGCAGTGTTTATAAATAGCTCCATTTTTCTTCCTCTTTAGAGCAGATGCAAAGTAAATGGTTTCTGTGTGGGTGCACAGTGATATCCCCTTCAGCTGCTTTCTAAATGTAACCCTGTGGGCTTAAACAGCATGCTTACATTTATAGCATGCAAATAATAGCATAGGCTAGAAAAAGAAGCACTTAACCTTATGATCAGTATTTACGAAATGCATTGATATGTCTCTCTCTGGAAAGAGGAAGGGGAGAAGGAAAAAATAGATCAAAAAAGATAAACAGAAAAGAAATAATGCCCCCACCCACAAAAAATTAAAAATAGCTATCAAGGTACCCCAGGGAACTTTTGAGTGTGGCTACAATATAAGTAGCCACTGCCACATTCTCCCACCTCCAGGCTTCTTCCCAGGACCAACTGTGAACCAAAGTCGCTACTGTTGTTTGATCAGAAGAACAAGAGTTGAAAATTGATTCTGAGAAGTTGGACGAGTGCTACAGCAAATCTGACCTGTGGTTGGGCTTTTGCAAGGAGTTTGTGGCAGGATTTTGGAAACCTGTGGAGTTATTGCCTAGAGAGACCCTAGACTGCTTTAAACAGAGCTTAAGTGTGAAGGACCACAGTGCTACTGGTGTGGACAGTAAAGGCCTGGCTCATGAGGCTTCAGAGGGAAACAAAGACTCTAATAGAATTGGACTAGAGACCATTTCTGTGACATTCCAGAAAAGAACCTGGCTACATTATTCCCATATCCTGGGAAATTGAGGTTTAAATAAAAAGAAATAATAATAACAACAACAATAATAATAGGCTAGTTTGGTAAAAGTCATTTCAAGATAGCATGTATTGGGCTGTGGTAGTTATTACTTACTGCTTTTAAGCAGTGTTTACAGCAACTGAGCAGAAAGATATGAAAAAAATGTGCAGTTTTGTGGGCGGAAAGGATCTTGATCAAGCTTAAAGTGGCAGATAGAAGGGTATACATGTTACAAATATTACTGCCGTTTAAGAGAGGCTTTCAAAATGGAGAGGCTCCTTAAGATCAATGACTGATACACTGAGGACTCTAGCTTTCAAAAAACCCACATTCATTTGGAAGGAGAGAGTGAATTGAGAATGGACCTGAACGAATGGGTTCTCTGCAGGGCTCCCTGTCTGAAAAAACCTCCTAAACAAGTGTTTCCCTAGGTTTGGCCTTGAAGGCAGATAGAGGATGCTGTAGTTGTGGTCTAAGAGGCCAGCTTATGTCTTCAGATGGTGACAGAACTTGGATGTCAGTGCTGATTTTGCAAGCAGGCTAGATGCAAGAACGAGGGGTTATGAAAAGTGTACTGATCACTGAAGTCAGGCAATGCATAGAAGGGTCTGATTCTTTGCAAGGAGGTCCTGGAGGTCATTGTATGAATCCATGAAGGTCAAGTCTAGGTTATAATGGAGACTCCAGCATGGTTGGAGATGCCAGGACTGTGAGAGGCATCTGCTGGGAGAAATTGCAGGCATGAAGTAGAGTCAGCCCAAAAGAAAGGCTATCTGTGCCTTGGGGAGAGTTGGGTCATGGCATCCATCTCAAGACTACGATGATGATATATCTAGTTAGCCAAGTCTGTTCCTTTGATTTCTTTCCCTTTCACTTAAGTTAAAACACACTAAGTTGACCTGGTAAATTTTCCAGCTGAGACTTCATCTCCACCATCCCTGTGATCGATCATTCAGATCCTTACATCTTGTCCTAGGTATTAAAACGGGCTCATTCCATAAACCGGAAGCATTCTTCATACCAAGAAGTTTCTTCCAAACATGATCATGCTAACCCTGATGCTCAAAATTTCATGATCCACATTTGTAAAGTCCAAAACACACCCGTGCCCCAACCACGGTTTTAGCCTTCATCTCTTTTTATGTTCAGCCTCAGCACTTTCCATTTTCCCACCCAGTCCAAACACACACACACACACACACACACACACACACACACACACACACACACACACACACACACACACACACACACACACACACATCCTACTTCCTGGTCTCATTAAGATTCACAGACAGCGCCACTGCTTTGTCTGTAGTCCTGGATCTTGTGTAGCCACAGAAAAGCAGTTACAAACACATACAGATTCTGGGAAGCTCTACAGACTCCCTGAGCCATCTTTAGCACCCAGCATCCTCAGGTTCCTTAGAAATGACTCTGTAGGGGCTCACGGCTGTAGCAGAGGACTCGTTCGGGTCCCCTTTTTATGGGGTTTATGGCTGTAGCAGAGGACTCATGTTTGGTTCCCAGCATCCACAGGACAACTAACAACCATCTGTAACTCGGATTCCAAGGGATCCTACTCCCCGTTATGGCTGCCCAGGACACTGCACGTGGTGCACATGTGTACGTACATACATTCACACGAAATACTCAGTAACACAAACCAGAAAGTAATACATCATTAAAAAAAGAAAGAAGGAAAGAAATGAGACTCCTTTAAGTGGCTATAAGCCAATGTGATAGTTGGACGTTAAGGTTGTGAGCGCCTCAGCTCTTTTGTCTGAGCACCAGCCAGGAGAGCTTTCCCAGAGTCCTCTGACAATTCTGACCGCAGAGTTGGTGGAGAATCAGAACCCGGCCCTTGGGAAGGGAAATCCCGCGAGAAGTGTGCACGAGATCCCGGCCAGCTGGACCAACGGTTAAATTTAGCCGGTACAGCCCAGCTGCCCAGTCGGGCGTGTTCTCGGGCTTCTAGGAGGTTCTGAGGCAGAAGCTCTCAGTTCCATTCGATGTCTTCATAAAGAAGCGCTCGCGGGCGCGGAGCCTGCCATCGGTGAGGGTGTGGAGGGTTTCCGGGGCCAGGGCCCACGTGCGCAGCTCCGTCACGCATGTCCGGGTGCTTGGCTTCGCGGGCTTCTCCCGCCAGGGAGGCCAGGGCCTGGGCCTCAGGCTGTCGCAGGCGGCCTTTGAGGTTCTGGCTGGGCCTGTGAGTGGGGAGATGGCGGGACCGCGCAGGCCACAGGCGCCGTGGGGTGACACACGGACGCTGGACCCCACTGTGCTTCAGCCTTACTCACCAAGCCGTGTGAACTCTTCCCTTCCCCTGAGGCCCGGTAGGCGCCATGGAGAAGCAGAAGCCCTTCACGTTGTTCGTCCCACCGAGGCTGAGCAGCAGTCAGGTGTCGGCTGTGAAACCGCAGACGGCGGGAGGAGACTCCAACTACTTCAAGGTCAGTTTGCATGTGCTCCTTTAACAGTGCCTGGGCCCGGGAGAGGACTGGGGAGAGGCGCGAAGACCGAGGTCCATCCCCAGAACCCGCGTGGTCAAGGGCGAGAAGCAACTCTGCAAGTTGTTCTGACTTCCACACCATGGCACGGCCGCGAGTCCACAGAGACACAGAGATAGATGCTAATGAGAAAAGCATGCCCTGTCACTTTGTAATGCTACCGTAATAGCTGGTAGACCCTAACAGTTTGAATGACTTCCCCCCACCCCGGCCCCCAGAATTACGGACCTTACGGTATGTTGACAACACTCAAAGTTTAAAAGAGTTATTTCAAAGCGATTCTGGTAAAGATCCACGCTGGGCTGGAGAAATCGCTCTGTCCCCAAGAGCACATACAGCTCCCAGTACTTCTGTACTCGCAGGGCTGGGTCTTTGATAGCATTTCTTCTGGTAAAACCATACACACACACACGCATGCACGCATGCATGCACACTCAAAATATTTAAAAGAACTGTCGCTGTAAAACTACATAAATAGGATTTGCTTATTTAAATTATCTCTCTGCTTAAATGATTTGAAACTATTTTTAATGTTTCTATTAACATATTAATTGTATGTAATGGGTTCATTATGACATTTTCATGTATGTAAATTATACTTTAAACACAATGTAATTCAAAAGGTTTATAATTACAGTGGCTTATTTTTAAGTCACTGTATGTATGTATATGTGAATATTTATACATACATGCATATATATATATGCGCATGTATATCTACGTGTATGTGTACGCATATACACACATATACATATATACATATATATGTGGGTATGTATGTATATATATATGCTTAAAATGTATTTCAATATTAACACTGTTGAGTATCAGTGATATTGAATACTATATCTATTTTTTTAAAAAGATGTATTTTATTTATATGAGTACACTGTAGCTGTCTTCAGACACACCAGAAGAGGGCATCAGATTCCATTGCAGATGGTTGGGAGCCACCATGTGGGTGCTGGGATTTGAACTCAGTACCTCTGGAAGAGCAGTCAGTGCTCTTAACCTCTGAGCCATCCCTCCAACCCTGAATACAGCCCTGAATACTATATTTAAGAATTTCCATTCTCCTATCATTCTCCTCCCACTAATTTCTTCCCTTCCCAACTAGCCCCTTCTACTTTGATGTTTCTTTTGTGTGTGTGAGTAATCCAGTGTGTTTCACTAGAGTGGCTTACTACAGCAGGAGCTCTTACCCAGCAGCTGTACTACTGAAGAATATGTCTCTCAGGATTTGAGGCAATTTATAAGGAGAAAAATAAGAGAAGGGCATGGATTTTACCAAGGAAAATTAAGTCTCTTTGGACAAATGGCTATATGTGGGTAGTAATTAATATTGTGACTGAGCTTCTTAGTAGATAGGGTAAGAGGGAAATTCATTTATTTAGTAAAATTTTAATTGAAAAGAATTATGCAAGATTTCTCAGGTGAAACAGCTTTTTAAATTATTTAAATTTTAAGTGATACTTTCTATGGAAATGATATACAGCTAATATTTTAATTTTACTTGCTGCAGATAATTTCTGCTGTAGCCAAGACATATCACTGATATTTGATTTGTGAAGATCTCAATTTGGTTGAGGGAGATTGAAGGAAACCATATAGTATTGAAATTACTAATCTAGAATATCTACAAAGCTTCTGTATGTAATTTGTAGTGTAGTCCATCTTACTAGAGGAAATAATTAAAATTGTTGCTTTGTTTGCTTAGTGGAAGTATTTGATATTTTAAACACCATATATGAAAAGATTTATAATTACAGTGACTTTAGATATTGAATACTATATTTGTATATTACACAGGTATGAAAGTGGTATTGAGCAGAATATTTAAAGAACCTCTTTGTATTTCTAGACTGTCAACAAATGCACAGAAGGTGATTTTGGTGTTCCATTTACAATGTCCAGTCTATCAAAAAATCGGGAAAACATTGATACAGGTAGGTTTGCACAAATATGTAAACTTTCATAGAAACATTTGTTATACACATTGCCAGTTATACAACACAAGTATTTCACTAAAACTCTTGACATTCAGCTTAATAAAATAATATAAAATAATGTTTTCTTATTTAGTAACATTTTCTTGTTTTACAGATCCCGCTTTTCAAAAACTTAGCATTTTGCCCATACTCGAACAGGTTAGTAAGAATGTGTCAGTACAATCTGTTAGAGATTGAATTATTTGAAGAAAAAAATTGGTAGTTGTGGGATTAGTAGTTTTGTGTAATTTAGTTCTTAATACATTTATGTGTATATGTGCTTCTGTATATTTGTATGTATGTGAGTGTGCACATACCATGATATATGTGTGGAGGTCATACTACAACTTATAGACCTGGACTCAAGTCAAGTTATCATTGTGGCCATCATTGTTACTCTTGGAACCATTATGCTAGTAGTCTGGTGTACTTAATTGTCATTTGTTTTAAAAATATAATCTTAAAGGTTTGTTTTTGTTTTTAGGTTGCAAATTCTGGCAGTTGCCACTATCAGGAAGGAGTAAATGACTCTGATTTTGAGGTCAGATATTTCCTTCTTGTTACTGGAATTTCATTTATTATTTGAATATATCTTTTTAAGTTCCCAAAGTATTCATATTGGTTACTGATTTAAAATATATTCTTTGAAGTCAATGTTTTGGTGACTCTGGGGACTAAAGCAGAACCTCACCCTCTAAAGTGGCAGCTGTTCTACAACAAGGTTTGTAGCCACACTCCAGACAGTTTCCCTCTTAGAGTATTTGAAGTGCTAAAATTTTGTATTTTCCTAGGTAAAAGGAAACAATTCTTTTGAGGAAATTAAATTTTAAATAAAAAAATTAAAACTAGAGGAATAGAGATAGATTTGTGGAAAGGCCAGCATTTTACAAAAATAATCTTTTAACAGATAAAATTGTCATTTTCTGTTTTATTGTATAAGAAATTTATTTATAGAATATGGCATAGTTTTTGTATTATAAGAATCATTCTTACAGAGTATCTTATAAATTAAGGGAAATTTCAGGGCCTGATAAGTGCTGTATGTCTATTGCAAGGGTTAATAGTGTTGTAAAATAAAAAAAAATGGAACCAGTTTATATTTTGGTAACAGGTTAAATGCAATCAGATATCAGTTTATTTTTCAAGTACGACTTGAGTTATACCTTCATGTTAGAATTATGTTATTTGTTTAGCATGTGAGATGCCCTGAGTTAGCTCCCCAGCTCCAACAGGAAAAGCAAACCTAAATTTCTCTGGCAGTTATAATGTGATGTGGATAAAAAAGGCAAGAAATCTAAAACCTCAGGTTAATTGAAAAGTATTTGTTAGCTATTTTCTTGTCATATTCTTACTATACTTTTAATTCTCAAATGATTTCTCTAAAGGAAGTGCTTTAAGACAGTTGTTAACATTTAAATATCTCCTGTGGAGTGATGCATTTTAGCTGTTACTGAGTCAGCTTCTCTTATTGTTTTTTTTTTTTTTTTTTTTTGGTTTTTTTTTTTTTCCAGAGCTGGGAACCGAACCCAGGGCCTTGCGCTTCCTAGGCAAGTGCTCTACCCCTGAGCTAAATCCCCAACCCTGACTTAAATTGTTTTTAACTTTAGCATTTTTCAGTCTTGATTTTATGCAGTAATTTTAGCAAAGTAGCATATGATGTCTTGATACTATGAAAGTTAATCTTGCTACAGTATAAATTGAATACACAATTTGTCACCATTAGTATATATGTATGTGGTAGGTAACTATTGTTAGTTACATTAAAATTTAGACAATTAACTTTTGGAAATCCATTTAAGTAGAATTCAGAGCCAATGAGCAGACTGTACTCAAAGCTGTATAAAGAGGCTGAAAAGATAAAAAAGTGGAAAGTGAGCATAGAGTCTGAACTGAAGCAGAAAGAAAATAAGTTGCAAGAAAACAGAAAGATAATTGAAGCCCAGCGAAAAGCCATTCAGGAACTTCAGGTATAATGATGTTTTGAATTGTAAATATGGCAGATAAATACTATTTGAATAAAAAATAAAAGAAAAAAGATAAAAATATGGCACACAGTAAACATTAGCACAGTACTGTTGGAAATAGAATAAATTCAATGTTAATTGGGTTAATTTTGTTTATGTGGCAGATATTTGGGAACAAGGCTTTTTGAAATTTCACTAATAAACGTTACTGGTCAGATTCAGGAATACAGGACAAATTCCATAAAATTCCATGAAAATGATTAAGGAAATAATTAGATAATGACAAATTTAGTCACATTCATTCATTAAAAAAGTTTAAAATTTATTAAGTCCTATTATTGATGTTTTAACTCGATGTGTATATATCAGAATGTATTTATAAAACTTTGAAACTGTTTAGTTCTATTATAGCATAACTGAGAAAAAAGTCAAAGTACAAGCAGCTAATACACTTCAGTAGTAGTAGAGATAATATTCTCTAAATATTATTGAATTCTTTTACTGGTCATTCAGAAATTTTAAGCTGATGAAAGTGAAAGGGTAGTCCCTCCCTTTTTACATTATTTAGTATATGAATGTGTGTGTGTTCAGGTTAGAGGACAACTTCTGGAATTCAGTCTTCTGCCTGTATCATGTAGGTTCTGATGATTGAGCTCAGTTCGCCAGGGATAAGTACATGTCTTAATTGACTGAGCCATTTTGTACTACCTTTTCCTTTCTTGAGATGGGTTTAGTCTTGTGTAGCTCAGGCTCTGCCCAGACTCCTGATTTCATGCCTCCACCTCCCAAGAGAGACTCATATTTTTATGGAAAATTCATAATCTATAACAATTTTCCTTTTATGTGGAAAGAAAATAATCTTGTAGAATTTGTATAATAACATGCTAATAAAGATAACTTGCTTAATGATTATACTCTATGCTCACTTATTTTTAAATGAAATGTAATTAACTTTATTTTATAAATTAGTTTGAAAATGAAAAAGTAAGCTTGAAATTAGAAGAAGAAATTCAAGAAAATAAAGATTTAATCAAGGAGTAAGTAGTAATTTTACTTCCAAATTTATTAAAATAGTTTTTATTTGTTGAGTCCTTTCTTTGTGCTATATATCATAGCAATAATAGTTTCTATCTGAGTGTTTGGGGAGCCTAGAAAGCCCTGAGTGATTGTGGAGGGAGTGGATGAAGTCCTAACTGAATGTGTATTATTTGATGTTAGCTAAGCCTTAGACCCTCGAGCATGGCAAAGCCTTCCCAGGGTTAGGCGTGAGGGATAACAAAGCTTTCCTCTGGTCTAAGAGAGAATGTTAACTGTATGCAAGTAAGAATGTCTATGAATGTTTGACTACTGTGTTTAAACACTGGTAACTGAGCTTCTTCCTCCTATATGATTGATACCTGAGACTGCTCCCCTATGGAGTCCTCCTACCAAGACTAACTAGCTCCTCCTAGTGTGTTGTACATGCATTTATTAAGTTTATTAAATAATTTCATATTATTACATATATACAATGTAACATTTTATAACCATATAACTATATAATTACATATAATGTATAATAGAACAACATACTTTTGTAATATGTAATTGTTACATATGTAATATATATAATATACAAAGTATATGAAATATACGACCTATATTATTTATATGGTATATTTCAAATATTTGTTTGTCCTTTCTTAATTTCTTTGCCACTTCAGTTAGATTTCGAGGACTAAGCCATCAGGTCATGGCGTTAATGTTATGGAAAAAAAGGAAGTATACCCATTTTACCTTTTTAGATTTAGCAAGCTGGCTAATGATGAATAACTTCTCACTTTCTAAAATGTCAGGTGTCAGGAAGAATCATTTCCTGAGATCAAAAAAGAAGCCTGAAAATTTGGTATCTAGAACTACCTTGGCATATTGTCCACTTACATGTGTCACTGTTTCCCTGGAAGCAACACTTAAAGAGTCAGCTCAATTTGGAATTGCTTTTCCCTCTCAAATGTCTTTTTAAAAAAAAATCCTTTTGGGATGTAATAATTCATTTGTACTGTAAAATTAAACTGAATTGTTCTTTATAATAGTAAATTATTACAGATAGAGATCTTATTCACACAATGAGTAATATCTATTGAGAAAATTAACCTTTTGGTTTTGAAAGTTAGGCATTATGCTTTTTTCTTTTCTTTCCTTTTTTTTTTAAAATGTCTGTTAGAAGCTTGAGTCATCTTGGATGAGGGAGCCTCTAGCAGATTGAATTGTGTGTGGGCAAGTCTGGTACATCTTTTTGATTGATTATTGATGTGGGAGGGCCTAGCCACTATGGGCATTGCCATTCTGGGTAGGTAGTCTCAGCTGTTAAAGAAAGCAGGCTGACTAAGCCATGAGGAGCAAGCTAGTAAATCAGCATTGCTCCATGTTTCCTGCTTGCTTGGGTTCCTTTCCGATTTCCCTCAGTGATTGAATGTGATCAGGACTAGTAGGTCAAACTCTTTTTCTAGTTGGTTTTAGTTATGGTATATCACAGCAATAGAACTCAAACTAGAACAGGCATCAAAAATAGTTTAGGAATAATTAGTAAATGAAAAGTTTATCCCTGTACACTTCTTATCACTTCCCCTAGACAAATCTGGAATTTTTTTCTGAGAGGGTATTCACAGCAATAATAATTTGCTAGAGACTGGGAAGGAGCTGTCCCTTTTATTTAGAGGAGAAAAGCAGTTAAGTGATTTGCCAATAGTACAATCTCTACTTGATTGCTACTGAGTGATATACAGTACATACAAAATTAATATTTAAAAATTTCTGAACTGCATGTCTCAACTTTCATGTATGATTTTTGCTTTCAGATCAGATTACACTTAAGGAAACTTATTTTTTTTCAGGAATAATGCTACAAGACATTGGTGTAATCTACTCAAGGAAACCTGTGCTAGATCTGCAGAAAAGACAAATAAATGTAGGTAACTTTCTTATTTTATGTGGTTTTTATCAATTTATTCATTTAATGGTGAAGGCAGGAGGAGAACCTGCCTTCTCAGTTTTTGGACTTTTGATTTTGATGAACTTTATGTATCTCAGACCTTACTTATGTAAGTAGCGGCTAAGTTTTCCTTTTTGAAAGGTAATAAATGTCAAGAAGTACATATATTTGCAGTTAATATTCTTTTCACTCATTAAACTGTGATTTTTTTGAAACATGGTTTCTCTAGCCCTGGCTGTCTTGGTACTAACTATAGACCAGGTTAGCCTTGAACTCAGAGATCCTCATGCCCCTGCCTCCTAAGTATTGGGGTTAAAGGTATGAGCCATCATCATCTGACTTAAAGTGTCCTCTTTTCTGTCTAGAACTAGAACTAGAATAAGATATATAGCCATGTCTGTAATAGGAAATAATAGTGCTATGGGGTAGGCATGGTATAGTAATACATTTTATAACTACATTAAGGTCAATAATAGAGTACACACAGGACATTGGTACCATAAAATAAAGAGTTGAAAATTTTCATCTAGCAATGGATCCTTTGTAACACTCTAGACACAAATTTGTAGTAATGTTGCTGTAAACAAGTTTGCATTGCTAGTTGTATAAAAGTATATCACATATTAATTATATAATACTTGAATAATAAGCAAGCATTACTGCTTCTTATTTATTTATTTCTTAAAATTTATTTATTTATTGTATGTAAGTACACTGCAGCTGTCTTCTGACACGCCAGAAGAGAGGGGATCAGATCTCATTACAGATGGTTGTGAGCCACCATGTGGTTGCTGGGATTTGAACTCAGGACCTCTGTCAGTGCTCTTAACCTCTGAGCCATCTCTCCAGCCTACATTACTGCTTTTTAAATTTTCTAGACTATATTTTAGGTTTCTTTTTAAAAATGTGCTTTCATATTAAATAAAGTTAGCTTTAAAATAGCCTGAGGCAAGTCCTTCAGAGATATTCCAGAAGAAAGCATTGTTATCATGGTAACGTTCCTTCTATAGTAAGGATATAAAGAAAGAAACTATTTTTGTATAGCTGTATAATATTTTGTTTTGACTCTTGTAGAAATTAAAGTTTATAATGTAAAACAGCTGCAACAAGCTTAGGTTAATTTGTTATTAAAGGAAAACAAAACCAAAATCAGTGTAGTCTAAATGGGCAGGTTACCAGTGGTATGTAGTCATGTTCTAGGCCTTCACATTCACTTACCCCTCACTCATTGACTCATTCAGTAAAACTTACATGGATTACATGTTGGACCAAGTAAGAATATGGGTACAAGACTAGCATGGGGGCACATGCCTCTAATTGCAGGACTTGGGAGGTAGCAAGGCCAGCGTGAGCTATGTAGTGAGACCTTGTTTTAAAAAAGTGAAGGACTGTGAATGTAGCTTAGTGGTAGAGAACTTGTCTAGCATGCTTAAGGCCCTGTATTTGATCCTAGTACTGAAGAATTTTTACAAAAATTACATTCATGTATTCCTTCTTTGATGCTTGTTCTTTACGCAGATCTGGATTTCTTACCTATGCTACTTCTTTCTCTAAAGAACTTGTAACATTTTTGAAATGTTACTGTACTGACAGTAAATTTTCTCACTTTGTTTAGAGAAAGTTTAAAATGTTAAACTACATTTATTTAGTGTGTGCGTGTGCGCGCGTGCATATGTGTACTATGGCATATTTGTGGAGGTCAGAGGACAACTTTTGGGAGTTGATTGCTCTGATTCACCATGTAGTGCAAGGTGACTATCATTGAGCCTCTGTTTTCTGATCTGAGCCTTACAAATAAAAATGTTTTTATTTACTTTCATATATTATTTGTTTTTATATTTATATTTATTTTATAATTCTTTGTTTCTTCATTAGTATTTTTCCTTTTAGTTTATCTTTGGTTTCATTTAGGTTGAACATGATAGAATTAGATACAATTTTTTTTCTCTTTTGGTGTTTATCTTGCTTTTTTTCCCTGAATCTCCTGGATACGTAGTTCAGTGTCTGAATTTGGGGAAATTATTAACTGTTAGTGTCAGAAATAGTCCTTTTGTTCCTGTTTTCTTTTAGTGTTTCTGTATGCATATATTTTATCTTTTTCAACTTTTATCACAATTCTGCTGTTTTTTCCTGAAAATTTCTCCTTAATTTTCATTAAAATTTTTTTCTCCATCTTTATTAACTCGGGTATTTCTTATTTACATTTCAATTGTTATTCCCTTTTCCGGTTTCTGGGCCACTATCCCCCTAACCTCTCCCCCTCCCGTTCTATATGGGTGTTCCCCTCCCTACCCTTCCTAAAATTTTTATTATTTTTTTTATGTTTATAGGTAATTCCTGTCATCTCTGCCCTGTTTAATCCTTGTTCTGATGTGTGCTCTGTGGTTTTTTTCTTACTATTTTATAGCTGGACATGGAACTAGTATAAATTAGGCTTTAGTAAGGGTGATGTTGTATAGACGATAGGGAGAAGCGTAGGATATATTCTGTAGACCTATGATTAGGCCTCATTTTTTTGTAAATACTTGCCTACAAATTATGAACTTTCAAGTATTTTTCTTCTCTTTAGGTGGGACATGATGCAAAATAGCCAGTGTGTGCTGGAGTTTGCCTTTTAGCCTTCTCTCTTATCTTTCTCCTTTCCTTCTTGCCTTCTTCCCCCTTTTATTCCTTTTCTTTCCCCTCACTTTATTTCCTTCCTTTTCTTCTCCTATATGGTAGTCTAGAGAAGGGTTAAACAATATCTTTTTATTCTTCTATATGGTAGGCTGGAATTGGTTCTCTCTTCTACTCCAGGTCTGTCAGTTTATACCTTTTGCCCTAGTTTAAATAGTTTCTTCCATGGGAAAGCTCTATTAAGAACAGGATGCCTTAATGTATTTTAAATAGTCTCTATTTGCTTCCTCTTTTTGGAACATGAGAATTATCTTTGAACCTAGGAAAAATTTAAGAAGTTAAACTTATAAGGGTGTTGTGCCTACTCAGATTAATCCACGTTGAGTGTCTAGCAATGCCAGTTACAGTTTTAGTATTTTGGCTTTTTTTTTTTTTTGTTTTGAATGGTGACTCTGATTTCTGAATTTTTTTTTTGTTCTGGTCTTTCTCCTCAGATAAGTTGTAAATTGTGGTTTTGCCTTCTCATGTCTCTAATTTTGAAGGTTGTTGCTTGCTCTGTGACCTTGCTTCTTTTGGGTCAGAGAATTTTCAGTTTATCTTCTTTATTGTTTATGGAATGGAAACTTTCAAGCTTCTTGCATAACAGATCAAAACTCAGACTATTTCCGATGCTATTTTTAGAAGCTCAGAACTGAATTATATACCTACAGAATTTTAAGCATTTTTATGTTTTCTGAGATAAGTATTGTCTTGTTGATGTTATATTTTAAAATTTAGTTTTGAAGTTTATAAATAATAATTACAGATGAATATGAGCGAGAAGAAACCAGACAAGTTTATGTGGATCTAAATAATAACATTGAGGTAAGTGTTAGTGAAAATACGATTATTTTAAGTAAAAGAATTTTTAGGCAGAAGGAGTGAGAGCTATAAAGGTTTTGTCAACTGAAATTGCTATAAATTGAAATAAATAAAATTGTTTATTGATGCATAATTAAATCACCAGTAAAATTCTTAAGATTCTAAACTATGAATACTTATGTTTTATATATAGTAGCCCTTTTTTGGAGAGGGGATATAAGACACGGTCTTATTATATAGTCTAGGCTCGTTGTCTTCAGGCCTCAGCATTCTGATGGCTGGGGTCATATGTGGAATTGTAATAGCTTCCTCACCCCCTTTTTTATATTTGTGTGTATGTGTGTTCACATGAGTATGAGTGCATGGCTATGCATACATGGGTGCATGGCTATGGGTGCCTAAGGTTGATGTCAGGAATTTTCTTTTAGTGCTTTGCCACTTTATCTATTGAAACAAGGGTATCTCAACCAAACCTAGGTCTTGCTGATACGGCTGATCTTTCTAGCCAGCTTGCTTCAGGGATCTCCTGTCTCTGCCTTTCAGGCAGGCCACCACTCTCACTCAGGATTTACATAGATTTTAGGGATTCAATCTCTGGTTCTCTTGCTATTATATGGCAAGTGGTTTCATTGTAGAGTCATCTCTCCAACTCCATAATACCGCTCAAATTGACATGTTAGTAATATAGTTTAATTTGTTAAATATTTATTGACCATGTGGGTAGGGACAGCACACTGTGACATATAACTATTAATTAAAAAAAGGTGGGTATTGCTAATCTGTATTTTGTTTCTGCTTACGTTTGTTGTTTTGTACCACTGAAGATAGCATAGTTTTTTTAATGTGTTTCAACAATTTCTGCTATAGTTTTTTTCTGTTTTTTCCCCTCCTTCCCTCCTTCCTCCCTCCCTCTTTCCCTTCTTCCCTCTCTCTCTCTCTCTCCCTCCCCTCTCTCTAAATCAGTTAATCAATGTCTGTCTGTCTGTCTGTCTGTCTGTCTGTCTGTCTGTCTGTCTGTCTGTCTCTCTCTCTCTCTCTCTCTCTCTCTCTCTCTTTTCTCTGAGGCAGAGTTTCTCTGTATAGCCCTGGCCGTTCTGGAACTCATTTTGTAAACCAGGCTGTCCTTGAACTCGATAGTCCTGTCTCCCGTGAGTGCTAGGATTAAAGGCCTGCACCACCCTGCCTGGTCCTTTTCTGTTTTCTGTTTCTTGTGTTATCAAATACTTTCCGACTTTAATACTGTTTTTTTTCACCCCAGAACTTTTATAGTTATGCTCTTATGTATGCTTGTGAATATTTTCCCTTTTAGTTGTACTATTTTTTTTATTTATTTATTTATTTATTTATTTATTTATTTATTTATTTATTTATTTAATTTCTCTTTTAATTGTACCAAACATTTTTATTCAGCTATTCTCTATTTCATTTAACTCCTCCTCCTCCTCTTCCTCTTCCTCTTCCTCCTCCTCCTCTTCCTCCTCTTCCTCCTTTTCCTCCTCCTCTTCTTCTTCTTTTTTCTGGAGCTGAGGACCGGACCCAGGGCCTTGCGCTTGCTAGGCAAGCGCTCTACCACTGAGCTAAATCCCCAACCCCTCATTTAACTTTTATGAAGAATATTTAAAACTATATTACAGTTATTTGATATTCAAGCTTATTTTATATGCATGCACACTATTTTCTCATATTCAATGTCAAATTTCTAGATTTTGTGCTGTATCCTAAAGTTTATATCCTAAAATAAGTTCAGACACATAATAGACACTCAGTTAATATTTAGTGGATGAATGAATGAAAAATAATTTGATTTTACAAAGCAGATTTATTGAATGCTGAGCAAATGCATTCTACCAGGTGATGCAAATACATATTTGAATTTTTGTGGGACTGCCTCACATTAGTGGTGAAGAAAGAAGTTTAATAAGCACAAATAAGTCTAAGATGATAGTTTCGATGCTATTATATTTGTTTTTGCTACCCCTTTAAAATCTTATGGATTGTGGCAAGGGATTAGTTAAAATGTGTTATTAAGAGAATAGAGTGAAAATATTCACTTTGCTGTTGTGCTGTGTTATGTGATGTTAGGCATTCTATAATAATTACATGTATATATTTAAATATACAAACTATTAAAAACTTAATTCGTATGTATATGTGTGTGGGTGTGTCTGCCACAGTGTACATGGGGAGGTTGGAGTTGGTTTTTTATTTGTACTGTATGGATTTCAAGGATCAAATGCTGGCTGAAAGGTTTGTTGGAAAAATTATGCAATTATGTTAAGACAAGGTTTATTTATTCCTTTTTAAAGTAAAGGAAGATCATGAAAAGTACCTTATCAGCTAAGGTATCTTATTGGCCTCATAGTAAATTGTTATGGTGTTTTCATTTTTCAACGGTGTATTAATTTATAGCTAAAGATGATGTAAAATTTATTAATATTTTCAAAGTTTAAAAAGTATTTAAAAAGTCTGATTTTAAAGTTAAACTTTGTATTCTAGAAAATGATACTAGCTTTTGAGGAACTTCGTGTGCAAGCTGAGAATGCCAGGCTGGAAATGCACTTTAAGTGTAGGATTCCTATTTACATTTTCATGTTGCTTTTCTGTTACTTATATTTTACTAGATTTTGTTAATATTTGTGTCTCTTTAATTTGATGCCCTCAACTATTATATATTTCATATTTTCGTTGCTTTTGTAGGCCCCTCAAAATCTTATTGGTGGTAGAGAATTAATATTTGTTACATTTTCTTTTGGTTTTGAAACTACTCTTTCTATGAAATAATACTTTTTATGGCTTATATTTAATTTTTAGAGGCATAGTTTTGCCTTACTTATATATTTCTTGGTAAATTATTAAGGTACAAATAACTAAGGTTTGCTATTTTAGATAAGTAGGTACTGTTATAAAAGCTGTAGGATTTTAAGCTATAATTTTGATAGTGTACACAGTCACTAATTTATTAAAAAGAATTGGCAACAAGAAAATACCAGTTTTAGTGTACTAGAAACTTTTGAGGTTTAATATAACTTTGAGATAAAGAAAAACAATATTTAAATTTAATTAGCAATGGAAAAATTATGCAATTATGTTAAGACAAGGTTTATTTATTCCTTTTTAAAGTAAAGGAAGATCATGAAAAAATCCAACATCTTGAAGAAGAATATCAGAAGGAAGTAAACAACAAGGAAAATCAGGTTTTAAAAAATAACTCACTATTTATAATCTTTTAAAATTAATAAGGTTTATACATGTTTATAAGGTATGATGTAATATTTTGGTTTTTGTCCACATTGAGTAGTGATCAAATTAGGTTAGTTAGCATATCATATCCATCACTTAAACTTTATAGTCTGTACATTTAAATTCTATTTGGAGATTAATGCTAAATTCTTTACATTTTTTAACATAAAATGCCTAATATATCAAAAGCATTGTTTGCAGACATAGATAATTTATATAAAAAGTTAATATTATATATATAAATCTTTAGCCTTTTGCTTAGTCAAATTAATTTTCATGATTCAATTAGACACTCATTGGAAGGTTCGTCCTTAGTAGTTTTGAATCAATGAATCTATAATATCATTTTACATTGCTACAAAAATATGAGAAATTTTGTTTAAAAAAACCTAATAAATCAACATGATCATTGATAACTCATTTCCCATTTTGCAGTTTATTTTGAAATTAACTCTCTTTAACACCAATGAAAGGAAAGTAAAAAGTTCTCTTGCTTCTTTCACATAGTGGAAAACTTGTAAATGGTAAGCCTATATTCTCTGATATTTTCAAGAATATCAATTTTAGGTTTGTATTATGCTATCTCTTTTTCATGCCTTATGCTTTTCAAATAGAAAGTGATATAAAGTAAGGGATCCTAGTATTTAGGAAGGATCAGCAGCCAGGTTTCTGAATTCGAAGCCATCCTGGTTTACACAATGATTCTTAGGCCATCCAGAGTTTCATAGATCTTGTCTCAAGAATGTGCAAGGGATCCTCTTTATTTCTTCCCATCGCCTCCAGCTTTCTATAAGATACCCTGTTAAGGGGATATCTATTTAAATAATAATAAAATAATTAGAAGTATAGAAATCATGTTTAGAGTTTTTTTTTTCCCATCTTTATTAACTTGAGTATTTCTTATTTACATTTCGATTGTTATTCTCCTTCCCAGTTTCCAGACCAACATCCCCCTAACCCCTCCCCCTCCCCTTCTCTATGGGTGTTCCCCTCCCCATCCTCCCCCCATTACCGCCCTCCCCCCAACAATCACATTCACTGGAGGTTCAGTCTTGGCAGGACCCAGGGCATCCCCTTCCACTGGTGCTCTTCTTACTAGGCTATTCATTGCTACCTATGAGGTTGGAGCCCAGGGTCAGTCTTTGGGTAATGGCTTAGTCCCTGGAAGCTCTGGTTGCTTGGCATTGTTGTTCATACGAGGTCTCAAGCCCCTTCAAGCTCTTTCAGTCATTTCTCTGATTCCTTCAACGGGGGTCCCTTTCTCAGTTCAGTGGTTTGCTGCTGGCATTCGCCTATGTATTTGCTGTATTCTAGCTGTGTCTCTCAGGAGAGAGCTACATCTGGTTCCTGTTGGCCTGCACTTCTTTGCTTCATCCATCTTATCTAATTGGGTGACTGTATATGTATGGGCCACATGGGGGGCAGGCTCTGAATGGGTGTTCCTTCTGCCTCTGTTTTAAACTTTGCCTCCCTATTCCCTCCCAAGGGTATTCTTGTTCCCCTTTTAAAGAAGGAGTGAAGCTTTCGAATTTTGGTCATCCTTCTTGAGTTTCATGTGTTCTGTGCATCTAGGGTAATTCAAGCATTTGGGCTAATATCCACTTATCAATGAGTGCATACCATGTGTGTTTTTCTGTGATTGGGTTACCTCACTCAGGATGATATTTTCCAGTTCAACCATTTGCCATGAATTTCATAAAGTCATTGTTTTTGATAGCTGAGTAATATTCCATTTGTAGATGTACCACATTTTCTGTATCCATTCCTCTGTTGAAGGGCATCTGGGTTCTTTCCAGCTTCTGGCTATTAAAAATAAGGCTGATATGAACATAGTGGAGCACGTGTCTTTGTTATATGTTGGGGCATCTTGTGGGTATATGCCCAAGAGAGGTATAGCTGGATCCTCAGGTAGTTCAATGTCCAATTTTCTGAGGAACCTCCAGACTGACTTCCAGAGTGGTTGTACCAGTCTGCAATCCCACCAACAATGGAGGAGTGTTCCTCTTTCTCTACATCCTCGCCAGCATTTGTTGTCACCTGAGTTTTTGATCTTAGCCATTCTCACTGGTGTGAGGTGAAATCTCAGGGTTGTTTTGATTTGCATTTCCCTGATGACTAAAGATGTTGAACATTTCTTTAGGTGTTTCTCAGCCATTCGGCATTCCTCAGCTGTGAATTCTTTGTTTAGCTCTGAACCCCATTTTTTTTTTTTTTTTTTTTTTTTCGGAGCTGGGGACCGAACCCAGGGCCTTGTGCTTGCAAGGCAAGTGCTCTACCACTGAGCTAAATCCCCAACCCCCCGAACCCCATTTTTTAATAGGGTTATTTGTCTCCCTGTGGTTTAACTCCTTGAGTTCTTTGTATATTTTGGATATAAGGCCTTTATCTGTTGTAGGATTGGTAAAGATCTTTTCCCAATCTGTTGGTTGCCGTTTTGTCCTAACCACAGTGTCCTTTGCTTTACAGAAGCTTTGCAGTTTTTTTTTTTCTTTTTTCTTTTTTCGGAGCTGGGGACCAAACCCAGGGCCTTGTGCTTGCTAGGCAAGCGCTCTACCACTGAGCTAAATCCCCAACCCCAAAGCTTTGCAGTTTTATGAGATTCCATTTGTCAATTCTTGATCTTAGAGCATAAGCCATTGGTGTTTTGTTCAGGAAATTTTCTCCAGTGCCCATGTGTTCGAGATGCTTCCCCACTTTTTCTTCTATTAGTTTGAGTGTATCTGGTTTGATGTGGAGGTCCTTGATCCACTTGGACTTAAGCTTTGTACAGGGTGATAAGCATGGATCGATCTGCATTCTTCTACATACAGTGGAACCAGCACCATTTGCTGAAAATGCTATTTTTTTCCATTGGATGGTTTTGGTTCCTTTGTCAAAAATCAAGTGACCATAGGTGTGTGGGTTCATTTCTGGGTCTTCAGTTCTATTCCACTGGTCTATCTGTCTGTCTCTGTACCAATACCATGCAGTTTTTATCACTATTGCTCTGTAGTACTGCTTGAGTTCAGGGATAGTGATTCCCTGGGAAGTCCTTTTATTGTTGAGGATAGTTTTAGCTATCCTGGGCTTTTTGTTGTTCCAGATGAATTTGCAAATTGTTCTGTCTAACTCTTTGAAGAATTGGATTGGTATTTTGATGGGGATTGCATTGAATCTGTAGATCGCTTTTGGTAAAATGGCCATTTTTACTATATTAATCCCACCAATCCATGAGCATGGGAGATCTTTCCATCTTCTGAGGTCTTCTTCAATTTCTTTCTTCAGAGGCTTGAAGTTCTTATCATACAGATCTTTTACTTGCTTGGTTAAAGTCACACCGAGGTATTTTATATTACTTGGGACTATTATGAAGGGTGTCGTTTCCCTAATTTCTTTCTCGGCTTGTTTCTCTTTTGTGTAGAGGAAGGCTACTGATGTATTTGAGTTAATTTTATACCCAGCCACTTTGCTGAAGTTGTTTATCAGGTTTAGTAGTTCTCTGGTGGAACTTTTGGGAATCACTTAAATATACTATCATATCATCTGCAAATAGTGATATTTTGACTTCTTCTTTTCCAATCTGTATCCCTTTGATCTCCTTTTGTTGTCTGATTGCTCTGGCTAGAACTCCAAGAACTATATTGAATAAGTAGGGAGAGAGTGGGCAGCCTTGTCTAGTCCCTGAGTTTAGTGGGATTGCTTCAAGTTTCTCTCCATTTAGTTTGATGTTAGCTATTGGTTTGCTGTATATGGCTTTACTATGTTTAGGTATGGGCCTTGAATTCCTATTCTTTCCAGGATTTTTATCATGAAGGGGTGTTGAATTTTGTGAAATACTTTCTCAGCGTCTAATGAAATGATCATGTGGTTTTGTTCTTTCAGTTTGTTTATATTATGGATCACGTTGATGGTTTTCCGTATATTAAACCATCCTGCATGCCTGGATGAACCTACTTGATCATGGTGGATGATTGTTTTGATGTGCTCTTGGATTTGGTTTGCCAGAATTTTATTGAGTATTTTTAATCCGATATTCATAAGGGAAATTGGTCTGAAGTTCTCTTTCTTTGTTGGGTCTTTGTGTGGTTTAGGTATAAGAGTAATTGTGGCTTCATAGAAGGAATTTGGTATGCTTAGTGTTTTAAATTGTGATTGAAATATATTTCAATTTCTAAGCTATGCTTACATTGTGTGAAAGAGTTTTTAAACAGTCTTTTTGTATTTTAACTTTATTTTTTAACTATATTTCTGGAAGAGGGAAGTCTTCTTAAAAATTGAAATTGTGCTTATTTCACAAAATGTAAAGATAGAATAAAATGCTAAAAAGATCATTTTGTAATTTTTGGTGCCATGTTTGAGTTTGTAGATTGTTAGACTTTCCTAAGTTCCTGTTTGACCTGCTAGTTTTTTTCCTGTGATATATATATATATATATATATATATATAATTTTTCTAAAGTTTTTTATAGACATTCAAAATCCTTGCCTCATGATAGAGTGTGACAAATGACATTATGTAGCAGAGCTTAGGATTGTAAAGGTCAGTTGAGTGTTACTATTTTTATGCTGACTCTTTCTTTTATACTCCTTTCTTACCTGTGATATCCATTTTAGAGAAGATTTTTCTTTTGTTTTGTTGAGGTTCTTGAGTGTGAACCCAGAATCTTAGGTATGCTGGGTAAATGGTCTGCTACTTAGCACTATCTCTAATTTAAAGGTTCTTTGCAAAGGTAGAGCAGAGTTACTTCTCTGATGGCATTGGCTGGTAGGTGGTAGAGTCCAGAGTAAAAAAATGAATTTTCTTTTTTTGTACTTAAATCCTTCTGAAGTGTCCATGGCCTTTAGTCATCAAAAAGTTTCAGGACTCTTTGGGTTAAGTTATCTTGGTTCTCATTAGTATCTTCCTCTGTATATTTGTTCCAGTTGCTTTTCTTCTTTACATGTTATAATTTGTGATAAACTATTTTCCACCTATTAAATGAGCCAATTCAAGCCAAATTAAAGTATATAAAAACAGGTTTATTGGGAAATAGCCAGTTCATCAACTTCGTAGGAGATGAGGGAAGTTGACATGAAGAGGGAGACAAAGGGGAGGGGAAGAGCAAGATTGCGTTCTTGCAGGGAGAGGGAGAGGAAGAAAGGAGAGATGAGAGAGAGAATGAGAATGTGAGGAGAAACAAAAACCACAATCCTTGATTATGTAGGGAAGAGCTTGTGGGGGAGGGAAAGCCCAGCCCTCTGGGTTGGAAAGTTCAGCATAGAGGGCTGGGTATATGCCCACCATGCCCTGTAACAGGTAGGGAGTGAGGGATGCTAGGAGAACCCCAGACACCAGGTTGGCTTTGGTATGTAAAATATGTAGTTCATCTTGGGTCTAAACCCCAACAATTTGGATTATTGGATTATTAGAGTCAAAGTTATCTCTATTATTTCCTTGGCGAATTTTTAGGTGATTTGGAGATAAAAATAGGGAGTTAATTATTTTTTTAAATTTGAATCTTTAACTTTGCTATTTCTTTATACCACCTGTAGCCATCTGAATACTTTCGGTTATCTATATAAAGATATCTCAATAGTTTGTCTTCTTAAATCAGCCTAGAACAACCATTTCTTTTTGCCTGCTTGTCTTGCTGCCTACATTCCTTTCTGATTTTTGAGACAGGGTCTTTCTAAATAGTCCTGGCTGTCCTAGAGCTTGCTATGTAGACCAGGCTGGCCTTGAACTTACAGAGAGATCCATCCTCCTACCCCAGTGCTGGGATTAAAGTTATATGCTATTATGTCTGGCTTGCCTGATTAATTTCTATATATCAAGGTTCATTTTAACCCTTTGAAAGTTTTACTACTTTCCACAAGACTGATTTAGATGTTCCTCTCCTAGACACATGCCTAAAGTCTTAGCACTTGGGAGTCAAAGACAGGCGGGTCTCTATGAATTTGAAGTCCTCCTGATCCATATAAAACTCCAGACCAATAAAGGATACAGATAATAACTCTATCCAGAAAAACAAACACAAAACAAAAGATAAAAAACAAAACAAAAAACCCTAATACAAATACTAGTAAAAAGATTGCTTCTTTCTTGATTTTGATAACATTTTTTTGTTCTATTACTGATGATAATGCTCAGGTGTAATTGTTTGAATGCTGAGTTTCTTAAAGGTGAGCTCTCATTTCTACATATTCAATTTCTGGTGCTCATAATATTGAGCGAATGAATTTTCATTATGTACTTTCTCCTTAAAAGTTTGAAATTAGTAGTTTAATACTGAATATATTATCCAGGTTTACTCATTCATTCAATAAATATTTATTTTATAAGCATGTATTAAATGATATGCACAGTATCTAGAAACATGAAATAAGTATATATAATTATAGGTGATAATGGATACCAAGGTGCTAATTTTAACTTTTTCCATCTAAAATGTTTTTTTAAAATTTATTTTAGGTATCACTACTATTGATCCAAAGTACTGAGAAAGAAAATAAAATGAAAGATTTAACATTTCTGCTAGAAGAATCCAGAGATAAAGCTAATCAATTAGAGGAAAAAACAAGTAAGAATTCATATAAAAATATGAGACTATGCCTTATGCATTCTTTTTCTTCTAAATTTTTGGGTTTTGTCACAATTTTTAATGATACTTTCTATTGCTTTGCTCTTACACTTGGTTTGATCAGTTGAAGGAGGGAATAATTGAATCACTTGGAGATCTTTATCAAAGCACACATGCTCCTCTTTTTCCCTTTTTCATACTTTTAACCTTCAGTTTCAGCAACATTCTATGAAAAGACATTAATTTTAGTTGTTTGGGACAATGCATTTTTTGTATATATGATGTACAAGGTACAGTTTTGATTAATGTACATATTACTATTGATCACTTGTCATTACCATTTCTGTCATTACTTTATGATGGGTGTTCTAGTTTGGGTCCCTGCTGCTTTGATAAACAACAGGTGATACCTGTTTTGATACCTGCTTTGATAAACAAAGAAAGGTGATGTACACAGTTCATCACCAAGGGAAGTCAACAGGAACGAAAGCAAGAGCAAAAACTGAACCTTCAAAAGAAATTGCCTATGTCTTGCTTTCTAGTTTGTTGCCAGCTCATGTTCACCCAGCTTTTTATTATACAGCACATAATTTGCCAGTAGTTGCACCATCCACAGTGGTCTAAGCCCACATATGCCAATTAGCAATCAAGAAAAACCCGTAGACACGCAGACCTACAGACCAGTCTGTTAAAGCAAGTTTTCAGTTGAGATTCTCTTTCCCCAGGTGTGTCAAGTTAACAAAAAACAAAACAAAAACTAAACCAAAACCCCAAAAAACTAAACAGGACAGTGGGCCCTTTCACATTCTCTTTTGTTCCTTTGTTCATCTCAAGTGCTTGGAATAGTGCCTGAAACATATGAGGCACTCAGATATTTTATAAATGAGTGAATCCTGTGGGAGTAGTCTGGAAGAAATTACTCAATTTTAGAGCAAGTTTTGGAAAAGCATTGGAGAAAATTGTTGAATTTTTCTTTAGATTATTAATAGTTTGCTAGAGAACTCTTCAAGACAATGAATAAGAAGACATGTCTTATACAATTCATGGGAATGTGAAGGTAAATGCATCTATGGTAAACTGAGGGTGAGGCTGTTACTTAGAGAACTCAAGCAGATGAGACTATAAATGTGTGTATCTATTGATTCAAGTAGCAAAATATTTAGGAGGTATAATATACTGTGTAAACACCATTTTCCAGAACATAGTAACATTTTTTGTTTTTCTTTTCTTTTTTTTAAAAGACTTAATTCTTTATTATATATAGTGTTCTGCCTGCATGTATGCCTGCATGCTGGAAGAGGGCACCAGATCTCATTTCAGATGGTTGTGAGCCATCATGTGGTTGCTGGGAATTGAACTCAGGACCTCTGGAAGAGCGGTTAGTGCTCTTAACCTCTGAGCTGTCTCTCCAGCCCCATGTTTTTCTATTCTTGAGAGAACTTTTTCCAGTGGCTAATATATCTGGCTCGCTAACTTAGGCTTCTTAATTTTACCTTATATTACTTTAATATAAGTATTGTGTATTTTATATATTTATATACTACTTTATACCTGGTGTACCTTTATAATGAAATTATTTAACTTTTGCCTCATTTTGAATTTTGAATTTTTGTGGGATGTATGAACATTTGTGTGTGTGTCTGTGTGTGTGTGTGTGTGTGTGTGTCAAAATGAGAGAGAGGGACAGAGACAACCAGAGAGACATACATACATGCAGACAGACAGAGATAGAGATTAATTTCGTCTTCTGAGGTCAGTGTTTCTCATCCTTTGGGTCGTGACCCACTTGAGGATTGAATGATCCTTTCACAGGGGTTCACCTAAGATTATCAGAAAACACAGACATTTATATTATAATTGATAATAGTAAAATATAATTATGAAGTGGCAGTGAAAACAATTTTAATGGTTGATGGTCACAATATGAAGAACTGTATTAAGCATTAAGAAGGTTAAGAACCACTGTCCTAGATTGTTCTTTACCATATAATAAAATAATAATTAATAATCTATAATATATGTTATGCTATAGTATATTGAGGCATGTTCTCTCACTTGAACCAGTTCAGCTAGTCTATAGTCATTTTGCTTACGGATGTCTTGTCTTTGCCTTACTGAGTACAGGAGGGCTGCTACTCTGGGATGTTGATATGCTTTGTATCCACTGAGCCATATCCCCAACTGCTTCCTGTTCTGTTCTGTTCTGTTCTTTTCCTCTTCCTCCTCCTCCCCCTCCCCCTTCCCCTCCTCCTCCTTCCTTCCTTCTCTTTCTCTCTCTCTCTCTCTCTTTTTCTCTGTCCGTCCTTCCTTCCTTCCTTCCTTCCTTCCTTCCTTCCTTCCTTCTTCCTTCTTTCTTTTCTTTCTTTTTCTTTCTTCCTCCAGATTTTATTCCTTCCCAGTTCCACATCCTGCTTCCTCCCCACCACCCTCCACCCATTGCCATGGATGTCCCCACCCACCCCACCAAATCTCCAAACTCCCTAAGGCCTCCCTCCAGTCTCTTGAGGGTTAAGTGCATCTTCTCTGACTGAACCCAGACCCGGTAGTCCTCTGCTGTATATATGTTGGGGGACTCATCTCAGCTGGTATATGCTGCCTGGTTGATGATCCAGTGTCTGAGGGATCAGGGTTCAGGTTACTTGATATTGCTGGTCCTCTTACAGGGATGCTGTCCTCAGCTTCCTCGAGCTTTTCCCTAATTCAACCACAGGGGTCTGCAGCCAAGCTGAAGGGCCCAAGTGAGGATGCTTCAGTCCCACTTGGGAGGGAGAAGAAAGCATCCACAAGTGGGGAGGGAGGGAGGGATCTGGGAGGGGAAGGGGATGGGGGGTGGAGAGAGGGGAACATGATCTGGTATTGGGTGGGGGAAAGGAACTGAAGCCCTGAACCTCGGGAGGAAGGAGGTTGGGAGGACCCTCTAGATTGTGCCAGAGACCTGGGAAGTGAGACACTCTCAGGACTCAAAGTGGGGACCCTAGACGAAATGCCCTACAGTGGGGAGAGGGAACTTGTAGAGCCCACCTCCAGCAGAAAGAGACAGGGCATCAAAAAAGGGATGGTTGCTATTCCACAGCCAAAACTCTGACCAGTAATTGTTCCTGTCTGAAAGAACTGCAGGGATGGAAATGGAGAAGAGCCTGAGGAAAAGAAGGTCTAGCAACAGGCCAAAATGGGGATACAGCTTAAGGGGAGGGCCCCAGTCCTGACACCGTTACTAAGGCTGTGGAGTGCTCACAAAAAGGGACCAATCATGACTGCCCTCTGAAAGACCCAACAAGAAGCTGAAAAAAATCAGATGCAGATATTTGCACCCAACCAATGAACAGAAGCTGCTGACATTTTATATTCTTACTTCATCCTGTACTTTGGTTATTTCTTCTACCTAAAAGTTGCCTCCTTTTTTAAATTTGTTGGTTAAATTCTTATATATCTTTGCTAACCACTCACCCTACCCCTCACCTCCTGAGACAGGGTTTTTCTGTTTCTCTGGCTGTCCTAGAACTCACTCTGTAGACAAGAGTTGGCCTATGAACTCAGAGATCTGTTTGCCTCTGCCTCTCAAGTGCTGGGATTGCAGGTGTGCACCACCACATCCAGCTCCTTCCTTATCCTTGGTAAAGGCCTTCATTGCAATTCATTGGAAAGAGTGGATTCTCTGATTAAGGCATATTTTGAGACAGGATCTTTGACTTAACCAGGATTATGCTGGATAAATTCTGTAACTTCTGCTTCCCCACCACAAAATGTGCCTTCTCATCCAGCTTTTTAAAAGTGGGCTCAGGGAATCAAACTCAGGTCCTCATGTTTGCACATCAAGTACTTTACTGATTGAATCATATTCCCATATCCCTGTGGTGGCTTGAATGAGAATGGCCCCCATAGGGTTATATGTTTGAATACTTGGCTTTCAGTGGATTAAAATGTTTTGGAAGGATTAGGGGATGTGGCCTTGTTGGAAAAGGTGTGCCACTAGGGGCAGGCTTTTAGGTTTCAAAAGTCCAAGACATTCCTAGTTTGCTGTGTCTCTGTGCCTTGTGCTGTGGATCAAGTATTGGGAACCAAATATTTAAATATATGACCTTTGGGGTGGGTCATTCTTATTCAAACCACCACAAGGAAGATGACTCTATTAGTAAAGCACTCCTAGCCATTGCTTCAGTGACATTCCTGCCTGATGCCATGCTCCTCATCCTGTTGGTAATGGACGTTAATTCTCTGCAACTGTGAGCTCCAAATTAAATGCTTTTTTTTTTTTTTTTTTTTTTTTTTGAAAATTAGTTGCCTTGGTCAGGGAGTTTTGTTTTGGCAATTGAAAGATAATAGACACTTAACTTTCTAAAGAAAACAGTTTTCAGGACTGGATAGATGACTCAGTTTTTAAAATTATTTTCATTGTTCATTTTATTTGTTTACATTTCAGATGATATCCTCCTTCCCAGTTACCCCTTTACCAACCCCCATCTGTTCCCCCCTCTCCCCTTTTCCTCTATGAGAGTGCTCATCTATCCATTTACCTACTTACTCTTGCCTCACCCCTCCAGCATCACCCTATGCTGGGGCATCAAGCCTCCCCCCTACCACTGATGTCAGATAAGGCCATCCTATGCTACATATGTATCTGGAGTCCAGGCTCCCTCCATGTATACTCTGTAGTTAGTGGTTAAGTCCCTGGAAGCTCTGGGTGGTCCAGTTAGTTGATATTGTTCTTTCTATGGTGTTGCAATCCCCTTCAGCTCTTTAATCCTTCCCCTAGCTCTTCTCTTGGGGTCCTGTCTGATGGTTGGCTGTAAGTATCTGCATCTGTATTGGTCAGGTGCTTGTAGAACCTCTCAACAGCCATATCAGGATCCTGTCAACAAGTGCTGACAGGATCAGCAATAGCATTGGGGTTTGGTATCTGCAGATTGGATGGGTCCCCAGGTGGGGCAGTCTCTAGATGTCCTTTCTTTCCTTTGGACAGGAACATTTCTGGGTTAAAAATTTTGAGATGCGTGGGTGGCCCCATCCCTATACTGGGGGCCATGCTTATCTATTTGAGGTGGTCGCTACAGATTGTATCTCCCCTTTGTTGGATATTTTAGCTAAAGTCATCATCACCATTATCTCCTGGGAGCCTCTTGCTTCCCTGGAGTCTGGGTCTTTGTAGTGGCTACACCCAGTTCTCCATCCCTCACTGCTACATGTTTCTATTCAATTTCCTGATTCTCTGTACTTTTCTCCTGTCCCTTCCAATACCTGTTCTTGTCCCCCTTCCCCCCTCTCCCTTCTCTCTCCCTCCCAGGTCCTTTTCTCCCTCTCCCTCCTGTGATTATTTTGTTCCCCCTTCAATGGAGGACTGAAGCATCCACACTTTGATCTTCCCTCTTCTTAAGTTCCTTATGGTTTGTGGGTTGTTTCTTGGGTATTCTGAGCTTTTTGGGCTAATATCCACTTCTCAGTGAGTGCATACCATGTGTGTTTTGTGTCTGGGTTACCTCACTCATGATGATATTTTCTAGGTCCATCCATTTGCCTGCGAATTTCATAAAGTCATTGTTTTTAATAGCTGAGTAGTACTCCATTGTGTAAATGTACCACAATTTCTGTATCCATTCTTCTGTTGAGAGACATCTGGGTTGTTTCCAGCTTTTGACTTAGTGGTTTTAAAAGCACTTTTTGTTCTTCCACAGGACATGGGTTCAATTTCCAGCACATATGTGATGGCTCATACCATTTGACCTTTGTGGGCACCATATGCATGTGGTGCATAGACACATGTAGATAAATCACTTACACACATAAAAATAAATCTTGGAAAAAAGTCATCAACCTAACTTTTGAACCTTTGATAGTAAGGAATCTTTTCTTTTTTTCTATTTCTCTTTTTTAGATTTTCTTTATCTTTGTTTTTAGCTATTATAGTATGATACTTTAAGATACCAATACAATTTTATAGTGTCCAGAAATCATAAATTAGTACTCTTTATTTGCTTCTCAGCAGTAATCTTTTTTAAATAGTAAGCTGCTCCATAATGTTTATTTTAGATAGGATCTTGCTGTGTAACCCAAATTGACTATATTGCCTTGCTATCTTAGCCCAAGCTGGGCCTTGAACTTAGCATCCTCCACCCTTAGCTCTTTGTGAACTGGGGTGTTTTATAGGCATATGCTACCATGTTCTCCTTATTTGTACTACTGATCTGGTTTCCTTTCCTTAGTAAAAAGAATGTCTAGCAAAACAAAAAACAAGAAAAAACAAAAACCAAAAAACAATCCAAAACAAGAGAAAACAAAAGCTATGGTCATTTAAAAATCCTGGTTTCTGACATATTCTATTCTATTAATATCTTTGCTTCAGTATTCTTTAATTTGGCTAATATCTTTTGATCTATCTTGCAATTAATTAATTCTCTTTTTAACTAATTTTTAAGTTACCAAGTAGTAGGTTTCATTTGGTGGTATATCAATACATATATTTCCTTATACTTTATTCTTACTCATTTTCTATTTCCATTATTCTCTATCTTCATTAGAATTTTTATGTGGACTGTATTCAGTCTGTAGTTAATTCTTGGTTATGTAGCTGCTTTCACAATATTCTGATAATTAAGGAGCATGGAAGTTTTAAATCTAGTTTCTTGTTCAATTTCTGTTTTCAGTGTCTTAAAGTTTTTACTTTAGAAGTCTTTTTTTTTAAAATTAGGCTTATTTCTAGGAATTTACTTTTTTGAAGCTTTTGTGAATATGATATTCTTGGTATTCCTTTTACCAAGTTTGTTTTTGGTATAATTGAAAACTACTGAGTTTTTTAACATTGATTTTTTGTTTCCTGCAATTTATTAAGTGTTTATCTAATTTAAGAGTGTTCTGGTGCAGTAACCATAGTATTTTAAAAATAGAATTTTATGTTGCCTGAAACTCTGGATTATTTGACTTCCTCTTTCCCTATTTGTATCCATTTTATATCTTTCTATTGTGTTACTATTTTAGCTAATGCTTCAAGCAGTATATTGAATAAGAGTTTAGAGAGTTCTCTTATTCCAGATCTTTAGAGTAAATACTCTTTCTTCCATTTAGTATAATGATGGTTATAGCTTTGTCACAATAGCCTTTATTATCTTGAGGTATAGTCCATCTATTCTTAATATTTTCATGAATTCATGTTGAACTCTGTCAGATACCTTTTCTGCATATACTGTGGTGAACATGTGCACTTTTTCTTGTGTTATTTGTGTGGTGTTATTAGATTAATTGATTTGCATATGTTGAGCCTACTTTGCATCAACTTTCATAACCACTTGCTTGTGATATATGATTTTCTTAATGTGTTCTTGAATTTGATTTGCAAGCATTTTGTAGAGAATTTTTGCTATGCTCACCAGATAATTGGTCTGTAGTTTTCTTTTTCTCCCTCCCTAACATTTTTCCTAATAAAATTTTCGTTTCTAGTTTTGGTGTCAGAACAATACTGACTTTGAATAATAAAACATAGAATAGTTTGAGAAGTATTGGCATTAGGTTTTTTTTTTTTTAATAAAACTTTGGAAGAGTTCAACAATGAGTGTACCATGTTCTGGACTTTATTTATGAAAAGCCTTTTAGCTCTTAGTTACTGTTTCACCCTCACTGCTTGTTTTAGTGCTTTCAAAATTGTTTACATATTCTGAGCTGACCATGTTGGTGCATGACTTTTAATCCTAGAAACTGGGAAATAGAGCCAGGTGAATTACTGGGTGTTCAAGGTTAGCCTGGTCTATTTACACAGTAAGTACCAGGCTAGCCAATGCTACATATTGAAACCTTGTCTCAAAAAACAAAGCCTGGTTATTCAGGATTTAATTTTATAGGCCATATGAATTTATAAATTCATCTATTTCTTATAGCTTTTCTAGCTTTTTTTTTTTTTTATTATTAACTTGAGTATTTCTTATATACATTTGAATGTTATTCCTTTTTCCGGTTTCGGGACAAACATCCCCTACCCCCTCCCTTTCTTTATGGGTGTTCCCCTCCCACCCCTCCCCCCCTTGCTGCCCTCTCCCCAACAGTCTAGTTCACTAGGGGGTCAGTCTTAGCAGGACCCAGGGCTTCCCCTTCCACTGGTGCTCTTACTAGGATATTCATTGCAACCTACGAGGTCAGAGTCCAGGGTCAGTCCATGTATAGTCTTTGGGTAGTGGCTTAGTCCCTGGAAGCTCTGGTTGGTTGGCATTGCTGTACATATGGGGTCTCGAGCTCCTTCAAGCTCTTCCAGTTCTTTCTCTGATTCCTTCAACAGGGGTCCCGTTCTCAGTTCAGTGGTTTCCTGCTGGCATACGCCTCTGTATTTGCTGTATTCTGGCTGTGTCTCTCAGGCGATCTGCACTCACATTTTGATCATCCGTCTTGAGTTTCATTTGTTCTAGGCATCTGGGTAACTCAAGCATTTGGTTTAATAGCCACTTATCAATGAGTACATACCATGTATGTCTTTCTGTGATTAGGTTTTTCACTCAGGATGATATTTTCCAGTTCAAACCATTTGCTACAAATTTCATAAAAGTCATTGTTTTTTGATAGCTGAGTAATATTCCATTGTGTAGATGTACCCACATTTTCTGTATCCATTCCTCTGTTGAAGGGCATCTGGGTTCTTTCCAGCTTCTGGCTATTATAAATAAGGCTGATGAACATAGTGGAGCACGTGTCTTTTTTTATATGTTGGGGCATCTTTTGGGTATATGCCCAGGAGAGGTATAGCTGGATCCCTCAGGCAGTTCAATGTCCAATTTTCTGAGGAACCTCCAGACTGTTTTCCAGAATGGTTGTAGCAGTCTGCAACCCCACCAACAATGGAGGAGTGTTCCCCTTTCTCCACATCCTCGCCAGCATTTGCTGTCACCTGAGTTTTTGATCTTAGCCATTCTCACTGGTGTGAGGTGAAATCTCAGGGTTGTTTTGATTTGCATTTCCCTTATGACTAACGATGTTGAACATTTCTTTAGGTGTTTCTCAGCCATTCGGCATTCCTCAGCTGTGAATTCTCTGTTTAGCTCTGAACCCCATTTTTTTAATGGGTTATTTGTCTCCCTAACTGTCTAACTTCTTCAGTTCTTTGTATATTTTGGATATAAGCCCTCTATCTGTTGTAGGATTGGTAAAGATCTTTTTCCCAATCTGTTGGTTGCCGTTTTGTCCTAACCACAGTGTCCTTTGCCTTACAGAAGCTTTGCAGTTTTTGAGATCCCATTTGTCGATTCTGATCTTAGAGCATAAGCCATTGGTGTTTTGTTCAGGAAATTTTTCCAGTGCCCATGTAAGATGTTCTAGTTTTTTCTTCTATTAGTTTGAGTGTGTCTGGTTTGATGTGGAGGTCCTTGATCCACTTGGACTTAAGCTTTGTACAGGGTGATAAGCATGGAATCTGCATTCTTCTACATGTTGACCTCCAGTTAGCACCATTTGCTGAAAATGCTATCTTTTTTCCATTGGATGGATTTGGCTCCTTTGTCAAAAATCAAGTGACCATAGGTGTGTGGATTCATTTCTGGGTCTTCAATTCTGTTCCATTGGTCTATCTGTCTGTCTCTGTCAATACCATGCAGTTTTTATCACTATTGCTCTGTAATACTGCTTGAGTTCAGGGATAGTGATTCCCCTGAAGTCCTTTTTTATTGTTGAGGATAGTTTTAGCTATCCTGGGTTTTTGTTATTCAGATGAATTTGCAAATTGTTCTGTCTCTTTTGAAGAATTGGATTGGTATTTTTGATGGGGATTGCATTGAATTGTGAGACTTTTGGTAAAATGGCCATTTTTACTATATTAATCCTGCCAATCCATGAGCATGGAGATCTTTCCACCTTCTGAGGTCTTCTTCAATTTCTTTCTTCAGTGTCTTGAAGTTCTTATTGTACAGATCTTTTACTTGCTTGGTTAAAAGTCACACCGAGGTATTTTATATTATTTGGAGCGTCTTTCCCTAATTTCTTTTCGGCTTGTTTCTCTTTTTTTACTGATTTATTTGAGTTAATTTTTACCCAGCCACTTTGCTGAAGTTGTTTATCAGCTTTTATAGTTCTCTAGTGGAACTTTTGGGATCCTTAAATATACTATCATATCATCTGCAAATAGTGATATTTTGACTTCTTCTTTCCTGATCTGTATCCCTATGATCTCAGTTTGTTGTCTGATTGCCCTGGCTAGAAATTCAAGAACTATATTGAATAAGTAGGGAGAGAGAGGGCAGCCTTTGTCTAGTCCCTGATTTTAGTGGGATAGCTTCTTTGTATATAAAATTTCAAAGTATTATCTAATGATGTCTCGGCTTTCATTTCAATCTTTTGTAATAAGTCTTGTTTTCATCTCTAACACTACACATCTACTTAGAGTTTTTTTCCCCTTTTGGTTAGTGTGGCTATGGATTTGTTGATCTTGTTGCTCTTTTTAATTTTTGAATTTTAAGTCTCCATTTCATTTCGCCCTAATCTTTATCATTGCTTGTCATCTTTGGTTTCCTTTTCTTTTTCTGGAATTATGATGTGATCATTGTGTGTGTGTGTGTGTGTGTGTGTGTGTGTGTGTGTGTGTGTGTGTGTGTGTGTGCACGTGCACGCGTGCTTATACTTATAAGCTATAAATTCCTTCTAAGACTGCCTTGGCTTTATTCTAGAAGTTCTGGTAGGTTGTACTGTTGTTCTCAATTACTTCTAGCCCCTAACTCACCAATATTGATTATATTTGTATATTTGGTTTTTGTCTTTTCTATATTCTTCTACAACCTCTAGTAAAAACTCATCACTACTTGTCATTGTTTATTGGTCTCCCTAGTTGGTTGCATTACAAATACATATATCTATATATATCTATATATATCTTTCTCTATATATCTCTCTATCTCTATATATATCTAGGCCCATTCTCTAGCATACACTACCATTATTAACATAATAATGGCATTTATTGGCTATATATCAGATATTGTGGTTGAACATTTTAAGCTGTATTATAACAGGAAGTCTTTCAAAATGTCAATAGTCAATATTCTGATTTCTCAAGCAGATGGGAATAGTAGAGTCAAAATGGTTAAATATTCCGGCATCTAATAAGAAAAGACAGTAGATGATGAGATGGCTCAACAGCTAAAGGCCTGTGCTCCAAGCTTGATGACTTGAGTTCAGTCCCCAAAATCTGTATGGTGAAAGGAAGGAACCCAGTTATGTAAGTTTTTTCAGATGCATGCTCCCATGCAGACACAGAGACACACACAGATACAGATAGACACACACACACACACACACACACACACACACACACAAATAAATGTAGTAAATTTTTAAAAAAGAAGCAGTAGTATAATTTGAATCCAGAAAAGATTTATATGAGGTTTAAAAATTAATGCACATATAAGGTACATAGACTATTTAACTGAGACAATTTAGTGAACACTAACTATTAAGTGGAACCATATCTTTTTATATAACATAGCCCACCAATAAATATAATATTTAATATTTATGGTAGAAATTAGAAGCGAAGATAGGAAATTATGAAAATAAAATCATGAATAATTTCATTATTGGAATATAAATTTGAATACTTTTTGTTAATTTGTTTATGTTCATGGCTTATACAAATACTATATTAACCTGTCACTTGCTCCTATTTTATGACTGTCAGTGAGATATCTATTGTCATTTATAATGACTACATGGTATATTAGTCTATTTATGTACAATCATAAATTAGTGTCAGCTTTTGAACATTTATGTATTACTCAGTGTTTTGCTATTCTAAAATATTTCATTCAGGCATGGTGGCACATGTCTATAATCCTTTAAGAGAGTCATGCAAGAGATTACCAAGTTCAAAACTAGACTGGATTACACATCAATTTCTAGGCTATCCTGAAATATAAAAACGAGTTTTAGGTAACTAGGGGATGCATAGTGAGTGAGACCTTGTCTCCAAAACAAAAGTGGACACCACCACCACCACCACTAAAACCCTCCAGAACAAAAGACAAAACACCATCTAGAAACACATGTTTAACATTTTAGAGTTAAATATTCATCTTTGATGGAACCCAGTTCCACCCTGTGTTATAATAAAAGAAAAAATCCTTTCCTTCAAAATCCCAAATACTGTATTTTTGAAGACCACCTGAGGCTCGGGGTTTTGTATACTACCTATTAGTTATGATATTCATGACCTAACAGAGCCTTAGCTTGCCTCACAATGGACAAAGCCTTTTTTATTTTCAAAACTTGTTTTTGAGAAGGAGCATGAGCTACTCAGGGTTTTTTTCTCCAAGTTTTTAAGACATGGACTTGCCAAATTGCTTAGTTTGGCCTCCAACTTAGAATCCTAGTTCAGCCTCCCTAGTAGGTAGTATTATAGACTTGTACTCACTGGACCTTGCTCCAAAATGTATTTGTATTAACAAATGGAATAGCATGTGACGTGTATGAGCACTTGACTCCTTGACAGCAATGTATAAATGAAAAATAAGGAATAGTCTTATAGTCTTCCTGTTAAAGCTGGGTTATATGTCTGTTTTTATTCTATTGTAATTATAAATGTATATGCTGAAAAATGTTAAAAATGTTCATTTTTGAGGGTTAGGGAAAAACAGTCTTATGAAATTTAGTGTGTATATGTGTATTGTTCTTTTTTGGATTGTTTTCTAGTTCAGGAAAAGGAGTAATTGCTATAGCAATTAATTTTCCTGATAACCATTTCTAGTAAACAATGCCTATCTATAATTTTACTTTTTAGAATTACAAGATGAAAACTTAAAAGAATTAAATGAAAAGAAGGATCATTTAACATCAGAACTTGAAGATATTAAAATGTCCATGCAAAGAAGTATGGTATGATTTAAAAACTGACTAGTGACTATATACTATTGGTTGTAACTAAAATGTATTATGACTCAGAGATTCGAATAGAGAACTCAGTTCTACCTTTAAAATGCTTCTAATAAGAGGCATTGGATTAAAAATATCTAAGTACCAATAGAATAACTCAATCTAATAAATTTTCATTAACAGTTCTAAGAGTAGGGAGAACTGTGTGGGCTAACTGCAGGGGAATTCTCTGTGGAGGGGTCAGAACTATAGAGAATGGTTACTTGAAATTTGATAGTGTATGGGTTATTTCAGCATGCCAAGGAAGAACAATGGGAAGGAGGAAGTATGGAGTGCAAAGGCAAACAAATGTATAGAATCAGATGACTTAAGACTTTAACCATTTTAGGCTTTTGCATTATTCTTTCTGTTCTGTGTTTTATTTCACTTAGAGCACTCAGAAGACTTTAGAGGAAGATTTACAGATAGCAACAAAAATGATTTATCAGCTCACTGAAGAAAAAGAAGCTCAAATGGAAGAACTCAACAAAGCTAAAACTACTCACTCACTTGTGGTGACTGAGCTTAAAGCCACTACATGCACCTTGGAGGAATTACTGAGAACAGAACAGCAAAGGTGAAACAATTTTTAAACATATAAATGCATAAAAATGATTTACTTTTGATATTTAGTACCATTAGAAATCAGGCATTCTTTGGAATAGTTTCCAAGCATGCTTTGCCACAGGGTCAAGCAGTATAGACAAGTTCTTAAATGTCCAGTGATAGGACATGTTTATTAATAATGTGGACCAGTGGTTCTCAACCTTCCTAATGTTGTGACCCTTTGATACAGTTCCTCATGTTGTGGTGACTCTGACCATAAAATCATTCTCATTTCTCTTCAGAACTATAGTAGTGCTTTGTTATGAGTCATAATGCAAGTGTTTTTGGAGACAGAGGTTTGCCAGAGGGATTGTGACCCACAGGTTGAGAACCACTGAGTATGGATTATTAGTGTCACAGGAATAATGTTCAGGTTAAAGAAGTTCTTTTACTGAGGTCTGTAACCTTACTTACAATATCTTTTTAAGATTTTTATTTTTATTTTTTTTAAGATTTTTAATTAATTAATTAATTTATTTTTACATTCCAGATTTTATACCCCTCCCAGTCCAACCCCCTGCCCCCACTGCCGACAATTCCATATCCCATATCTTCTCCCCACCCCACCCCTGCCTCTGTTTCTCCACAAGGATGTCCCCACCCCACCAGACCTGTAAACTAACAGTCTCTTTGAGGATTAGGGGCATCTTCTCAGAGTGAATCCAGACCCAGGAGTCCTCTGCTGTATATGCTACTTACAATATTTTAATTTAGCAACTATCTTGGCATAAAGTAAATACTATTCTATATGTGATAAGTACTCATTTGCTTTTAACCTAAATAATATTTGTTTAAAATTAGATTGCTAACAACTGACTCTATTTTCCCTGCTTTTTGCAATTTTAGTATAAAAGTATGTTGAGGCATAGGCATAGGTAATTTTTTGTCCTGTTAGCATGATGTTTAATTAAATTTGGCGGAGTAAAGGAGAGGAACAAATTTCTCTCCTAACTTATATCCTGGGTCTACTTAATTTTCTTATACATAGTGAGGATAAAAGTATAACCTTTTAAATTGTTCTACTATATATTTCTGATTAACTTGTCAAAGCAATTTTAAATAATAAAATTGTAAATTACTGTAGAGTCATCTGTTCCAATTACCTTAGTTAAATTTTTTATTTACTAAAAACTAAAAAAAAAAAAGGACTGTGTATGGGTGTTTTGCCTGCATGTATGTCTCTGTATCACATGCATACAGTGTACATGGAGGCCAGAAAAGGGTGTTGAATCTCCCAGAAATAGAGTTACAGACAACTGTAACCCCACTGCTGGGAATCAAACTAAGGTCCTCTGGAAAAGCAGTCAGTGTTCTTAGACACTGAGCCATCTCTCCATCTTATTTAATATACATATATATATATATATATGTATACACACACACACACACATATGTGCTTGTGTGTGGAGATCAGAGGACAACTTGTAGGAGTAGTTCTCTACTGGGGATTAAATTCAGGTTGTTAGGCTTGGTAGCAAGCCCACTACCTGTTGAGCTATCTCTCCTAAGTTTTATGGTTTAAGGAAACAGAAAATAAGAAAAGCTTAAAATACATTTTTTAAATTTTGTTTTTGTTTTTCCACACAGGATTTCTCTGTGTAGCCTTTCCTGGTTGTCCTGAAACTTGCTCTATAGACCAGGCTGACCTCAAAGATCTGCCTGCCTCTGCCTTCTAAATGCTGGGATTAAAGGTTTACATTACCACCATTCAGTAGTTAAGATACAAATTATAAGCCTTAAGGTTTTAGGTAGATATAATTATTATTACAATTACAATTTTGATTTTAAACTGCATTATACAGATTAATACTTAATGTTTAATTACTGAATGAATCTATTTTAGATATATCAATTGTTATATTGTGTCAGTTTTAGTTATTATAATGAATGGTGACTAAAATAATAATTTGAATTTTAAAATTTATCTCATAAGATTGGAAAATAATGAGGATCAACTGAAACTGATTACTATGGATCTCCAGAAGAAATCAAGTGAACTAGGTAATATTTAGAAATTAATATGCTTTGATATTACAAAAGTAAACTTGGGATTTTTGTTAAATGTATTAAAGTGTTAAGAAACACTTAACTTAAACTGCTCTTGCAGAGGACTTAGATTTGTTTTCCCCATATGATGCTCACTACTGTTTATAATTCTAGATTCAGGGAATTTTACTTGGCCTCTGTGTATAATATGCATGCATGTGGTATTTATACATACATGCAGACAAAATACTCATGTATACAAAAAATAAATGTAAAAATTAGGGAAAAATCCTAATTGAATATAGAATTTTTTAAATCTGAAGAAAGCTGTTATTTTTTTTTTATGGGGTTTTTAGATGTCTGAATACAAGCCTGAGAAGTTTTGTTTTCCTTATTTTAGGATTCAAAGGCCTGAATAATCCTTAGGGAAATGTCGATTACATTTCAATTGAAGAGACAAATTTTGAGGCAGGATCATATTTCATAGTTCAGAATGGTCTTGAAATTTTGATCCTTTTGCCTCATGAATGCTGGAATTACAGAAATGCATCACTTCCTGGATTGATTTATTTGTTTGTTTTTAAAGTCTTGCTATGTAGCTCCAGCTGGCCCAGTACTCTCTGTGTAGACCAGGGTAGTCTTGAACTTGCAACATTCTTCCTGCCTCTGCCTCCTCAGTGCTGGTATTACCAATATGCACTGTCACACCTGGCTCATCTCTATTTTGTGGATCTATGGTTTATTGGAGTTGGATCATAAAATATTTTTAGTAAAAATGATTGTATATTATCATATAATACTGTTAATATTCAAGAACTTACATAGATAAAATAATTTATAATTTTCTGAACTTATGACTAGTAGTTAGCTAATTACAAGTCTATACTTCATATTTATTAGATCGAATATCTGCAAGTATAGACAAAAGATAAAACAAGTTTTTTTCAATTTCAGTTAACAGATATTTTTAATTAATATACCTGAATTGACAGGTATTTTTCTATATTATTTTTATAATTTTCTATAAAATTTTATATTAGTTATATTAGTTATGTTGTTAGTTGAATTACTTGTACAATTAAAATAATTACAAGTAATATTACTTTGTATTTGAAATGCTTACTTAATATTTTGTAAGTAGTTAGCTCTTTGGTTGATTTCCTTTTTAAAAATATTTTTATAAGCATATATTATACATAACCAGTGTGACATTTTCATACATTATAAATTTTGATCACATTTATCTTTGCTTGTACCACTCCCATTCCTGATAATCTTCTTGCTTTTCCCAACCAGTCCCCTTTCTAGTGTTATGGTGTGTGTATGTGAAAGACTTGCTGAGTTTTATTACAATGTTTATAGGAGTGTAGGTGACTGTGTTTATTGGAGCAAAAGTACTTTATCAGTGATTGTATCACTGAAATGTCTGTGCTATCCTATCAGATTTGGTTGAATTATTGAATCATATTAATACCTTTCCTTTTTCAGTGCTTACTTCCCACTGTAGATTAATACTTGGTTATCTAACCTTGCAGTGTCCAAATAATTTTATTTATAACTTTACTTCTTAGCATAATTATTAAAGACGACCAGGCATAATGGCATAGCACTTGAGAGGCAGAGACAGGTGGACCTTTGTGAGTTCAAAGCCAGCCTGGTCTACACAATGAGTTCCAGGACAGCCAGGGCTTTATAGACAGACCTTGTCTCAGAAAATCAACTAACTTGGCATCATGGTGGTGGTGCATGCTTTTAATCCCTGTTCTCGAGGGGCAGAGGCAGGCCAATCTCTGAGTTTCAGGACAGCCTGGAACTACAGAGTGAGTTTCGGAATAGCCAGAGATATACAAATGAACCATGTCTTGTAAAACCAATCTCCCATGCTCCACACCACCAAGGAAAAAACACCAACCAATCAACCATCACCACACAACCCAATTAACTAACTAACCAACCAACTAACCAAACAAAACCCAAATGTAATGGTTAAAGACAATTTCTTTTAAAGCCAGAATAAAAGGTATTATTTTTAAATCATTGCACTTACCTACTGTCGTTTGAAGCATTGAATGTTAGTGAACTGATACTATCCCACAGTTCCCTGCACCCAAATCCCATGGGGGATGAGAGCTGAATACCCAGGAGTGCAGACATCCTGAGACTGCAGGACAGACTGCCACCTCTGCACACCTCTGCCCACATCCCTGGTCCAATGGGAAACTGCACAGTGCTTCTGGACACAGGAATATAGGAACAGACAGCTGCCTGTACCTGTGGTTCTGGTCTGCGCCCAGGACCGAACTGAACCAGCCAAACAGCTCCCTGCAGCTGGACCCTCAGAAGTGTGGACACTGCTGGCAAGTCAGAGGAGACTACCCTCTATCCACAGTCCAGACCCAAGAGTGAATCACATAGTGCCAACTGTGCCCGTGGGGTCCGAGGACATAGGAGCAATCAGGGGCAGGACCCTTTGATTCCTGCCCATGCCTAGAGCTGAAAGACAGTCTCCAGTAGCACTGAAACACCTGAAATCAGAGCACCTGTTCTCAGGAAAGGCTGAAAGAAAACAGGAAAACAGTTCTACAGGAGTGCTGAAACAGAGGCCTACAGCAGGGCCAAGTCACTCCCAGAAAGAGCAAGAGAAGCAAACACCAGGGACAACCCAATGGCTAGAGGCAAGCGCAGGAACCTAAGCAACAGAAACCAAGACCACTTGGCATCATCAAAGCCCAGTTCTCCCTCCAGTGAAAATACTGGATATCCAAACACACAAGAAAAGCAAAATTTAGATTTAAAATCACACTTTTTGATAATGATGGAGGACTTTAAGAAAGACATAACTCCTTTAAAGAAATGCAGGAAAACACAAGTAAACAAGTAGAAGCCCTTAGAGAGGAAACACAAAAATCGCTGAAAGAATAACAAGAAAACACAACCAAACAGGTGAAGGAATTGAAAATGGAAATAGAAACAATAAAGAAAGCATAAAGGGAGACAACCCTGGATATAGAAAACCTAAGGAAGAGACAAGGAACCATAGATATAAGCATCAGCAACAGAATACAAGAGATAGAAGAGAGAATCTCAGGGGTAGAAGATACCATAAGAAAACATTGAAACAACCATCAAAGATAATGTAAAACGCAAAAAGCTCTTAGCCCAAAACATCCAGGAAATCCAGGACACAATGAGAAGATCAAACCTAAGGATAAAAGGTATAGAAGAAAGTGAAGACTCCCAACTTAAAGGGTCAGTAAATATACTCAACAAAATTATAGAAGAAAACTTCCCTAACCTAAAGAAAGAGATGCCCATAAACATACATACAAGAAGCCTACAGAACTCCAAATAGATTGGACCAGAAGAGAAATTCCTCCCATCACATAATAGTTAAAACACCAAATGCACAAAACAAAGAAAGAATACTAAAAGCACTAAGGGAAAAAGGCAGACCTGTAATAATTACAACAGAATTCTCACCAGAGACTATGAAAGCCAGAAGATCCTGGACAGATGTCATACAGACCCTAAAAGAACACATATGCCAGCTCAGGTTACTGTATCAAGCAAAACTCTCAACATAGATGGAGAAACTAAGATATTCCATGACGGGTTGGGGATTTAGCTCAGTGGCAGAGCACTTGCCTAGCAAGCGCAAGGCTCTGGGTTCGGTCCCCAGCCCCGAAAAAAAAAAAAAAAAAAGATATTCCATGACAAAACCAAATTTATACAATATTCTATAAATCCACCCCCACAAAGGATAATAGATGGAAAACTTCAACACAAGGAGAGAAACTACACTGTACAGAAAGCAAGAATATAATTCCCTTGCAATGAAACCAAAAGAGATATAGACAAACATAATTCTACCTCTAGCAATGAAAATAACAGGAAGCGACAATCACTTTTCCTTAATACCTCTCAACACCAATGGACTCAATTTCCCAATAAAAAGACATAGACTAACAGACTGGATACATAAAGAGGACCCAGCATTTTGCTGCATGTAGGAAACACACATTAGAGAAAAAGACAGACACTACCTCAGAGTAAATGGCTGGAAAACAAATTTCCAAGCAAATGGCCTGAAAAAACAAGCTGAAGGTGCCATTCTAATATCAAATAAAATTGACTTTCAACCAAAATTCATTAAAAAAGATAAGGAAGGACCCTTCATATTCATCAAAGTAAAAATCCACCAAGATGAACTCTCAGTCCTAAATATCTATGCTCCAAATGCAAGGGCACCTGCATTCATAAAAGAAACCTTACTAAAGCTCAAAGCACACGTTGCAACTCACACGATAATAGTAGGAGATTTCAATAACACACTCGCATCAATGGACAGATCATGGAAACAGAAATAAAACAGAGACATAGACAGACTAAGAGAAATCATGAACCAAATGGACTTAACAGATATTTATAGAACATTCCATACTAAATCAAAAGGATATACATTTTTCTCAGCATTTCATGGTACTCTCTCCAAAATTGACCATATAATCAGTCATAAAACAGGCCTCAACAGATACAGGAAGATAGAAATCATTCCATGCATCCTATCAGATCACCATGAACTAAGACTGGTCTTCAATAGCAACAATAATGACAGAAAGCCCACATATACATGGAAGTTGAACAATGCTCTACTCAAGGATAACTTCATCAAGGAAGAAATAAAGAAAGAAATTAAAGACTTCTTAGAATTTAATGAAAATGAAGATCCAACATTTCCAAACTATGCAAACTATGCTAAGAGGAAAACTCATAGCTCTGAGTGCCTGCAAAAAGAAACAAGAGAGAATATATGTTGGCAGCTTGACAGCACACCTAATACCTCTAGGACAGAAAGAAATAAACCCAAGAGGAGTAGAAGGCAGGAAATAAACTCAGGGCTGAAATCAACCAAGTAGAATCAAAAGGACCATACAAAGAATCAACAAAATCTGGAACTAGTTTTTTGAATAAATCAACAAGATAGATAAACCCTTAGCCAGACTAACCAGAGGTCACAGGGAGTGTATCCAAATTAAAAAAAAAAATCAGAAATGAAAAGGGAGACATAACAGAGTCAGAAGAAATTAAAAAAATCATCAGATCCTACTACAAAATCTTATATTCTGGGGTTGGGAATTTAGCTCAGTGGTAGAGCGCTTACCTAGCAAACGCAAGGCCCTGGGTTCGGTCCCCAGCTCCGAAAAAGAGAAAAAAGAAAAAAAAAACTTATATTCGACAAAATGGGAAAATCTGGAGGAAATGGACAATTTTCTAGACAGATACCAGGTACCAAAGTTAAATCAGGAACAAATAAACCATCTGAACAACCTCATAACTCCTAAAGAAATAGAAGCAGTTATTAAAAGTTTCCCAACCAAAAAGAGACCAGGTCCAGATGGGTTCAGTGCAGAATTCTATCAGACCTTCATAGAAGATCTCATACCAATACTGTCCAAACTATTCCACAAAATAGAAACAGACGGAGTACTACCAAATTCCTTTTTTGAAGCCACTCTTATACCTAAACCACACAAAGACCCAACAAAGAGAACTTCAGACCAATTTCCCTTATGAATATCAACACAAAAATATTCAATAAAATTCTTGCAAACTGAATCCAAGGACACATCAAAACGATCATCCATCATGATCAAGTAGGCTTCATCCCAGGATTGCAGGGATGGTTTAATATAAGCAAATCCATCAATGTAATCCACTGTATAAACCCACTGAAAGATAAGAACCACATTATCATTTCATTAGATGCTAAGAAAGCATTTGACAAAATTCAACACCCCTTCACGATAAAAGTCCTGGAAAGATCAGGAATTCAAGGCCCATATCTAAACATAGTAAACACCATATACAGCAAACCAGTAGCTAACATCAAACTAAATGGAGAGAAACTTGAAGCAATCTCACTAAAATCAGGAACTAGACAAGGCTGCCCACTCTCTCCCTACCTATTCAATGTAGTACTCGAAGTCCTAGCCAGAGCAATCAGACAGCGAAAGGAGGTCAAAGGGATACAAATTGGAAGGGAAGAAATAAAAATATCACTATTTGCAGATGATATGGTTGTGTACTTACGTGACCCCAAAAGTTCCACCAGAGAACTACTTAACCTGATAAACAACTTCATGAAAGTATAAAATTAACTCAAAACAGTAGCCTTCCTCTACTAAAGGAAAACAGGCTGAGAAAGAAATTGGGGAAATGACACCCTGCACAATAGCCCCAAATAATATAAAACATCTTGGTTTGACTCTAACCAAGCAAGTGAAAGATCTGTATGGCAAGAATTTCCAAGTCTCTGAAGAAAGAAATTGAGGAAGATCTCAGAAGATGGGAAGATCTTCCATGCTCATGGAGTGGCAGGATTAATATAATAAAAATGGTGGTTTTGCCAAAAGCAATGTACAGATTCAATGCAATCCCCATTAAATTTCCTACTCAATTCTTTATAGAGATAGAAAGAGCAATTTGCAAATTCATTTGGAATAATAAAAAACCCAGGATAGCGAAAACTATACTCAACAATAAAAGAACTTCTGGGGAATCACCATTCCTGACTTCAAACAGTATTGCAGAGCAATAGTCATAAAAACTGTATGGTATTGATAGGCAGATAGAACAGTGGAACAGAATTGAAGACCCAGAAATGAATCCATACACCTGTGGTCATTTGATTTTTGACAAAGGAGCTAAAACCATCCAATGGAAAAAAGATAGCATTTTCAATAAATGGTGCTGGTTCAACTGGAGGTCAACATATAGAAGAATGCAAATTGGTCCATTCTTATCACTATGTACAAAGCGTAAGTCCAAGTGGATCAAGGACCTCCACATCAAACCAGATACACTCAAACTAGTAGAAGAAAAAGTGGGGAAGAGTCTGGATCACATGGGCACTGGGGAAATTTTCCTGAACAAAACACTAATGGCTTATGCTCTAAGACCAAGAATCGACAAATGGGACCGTATAATACTGCAAAGCTTCTGTAAGACAAAGGACCCTGTTCTTTGGCCAAAACAGCAACCAACAGATTGGAAAAAGATCTTTACATCTGGTAGTGGGCTAATATTAAAAATATAGAAAGAACTCAAGAAGTTAGACTCCAGAGAGCCAAATAACCCCATTAAAAGGGTTAATTATTAGGGCACAGAGCTAAACAAAACATTCTCTGCTGAGGAATATCAATTGGCCAAAAAGCACCTAAAGAAATGTACACAGTGCTACCTGAGGACCCAGCTATACCTCTCCTGGGCATATATCCAAGACAAAGATGCTCCAACATATAACAAAGACACGTGCTCCACTATGTTCATAGCAGCCTTATTTATAATAGCCAGAAGCTGGAAAGAACCCAGATGCCCTTCAACAGAGGAATGGATTAAAAAAATGTACATCTACACAATGGAATACTACTCAGCTATCAAAAAAAGTGACTTCATGAAATTCATAGGCAAATGGATGGAACTAGAAAATATCATCCTGAATGAGGTAACTCAGTCACAGAAAAACCCACTTGGTATGCACTCATTGATAAGTGGATAGTAGTCCAAAAGCTGAAACTACCCAAGATACAATCCATAAACCACAGGAAGCTCACGAGGAAGGATGACCAAAATGTGGATGCTCCCACTCCAAAAGGGGAAAAAAGATTCATAGAAGGGTATATGGAATAAAGTGTAGAGCAGCAACTGAAGGAACGGCCATTCAGAGCCTGCCCCACATGTGGCCGTTATATACAGCCACCAAAACTAGATAAGATTGATGAAGCTAAAAAGTGCATGCTGAGAGGGATCAGATGTAGACCTCTCCTGAGAGACACATACACAGCATGTCCAATATGGAGGTCAATGCTAGCAGCAAACCACTGAACTGAGAACAGGATCCCCTTGTCGGGAATTAGAGGAAGGATTAGGAGAGTTGAAGGAGCTTGCAACCCCATAAGAACAATGCCAACCAACCAGAGCTTCCAGGGACTAAACCACTACCAAAAGACTATCCATGGACTGACTCAGGACTCCAACTGTGTATGTAGCAGAGAATAGCCTTGTTGGGGCACCAGCAGAAGGGGAAGCCCTTGTTCCTGCCAAGTTTGTCCAAATACAGGGGAATATGGGGGGGCAGCAGGGATGTGGAGGGGATAGTTGGTGCTTATGGACAGGGAACCGGGAAAGGGAATAACATTTGAAATGTAAGTAAAGAAATATATCTAATAAAAAAATTAAAAATGAAGCAGTGAATGTTGTAGATTAAGGAATAATCTTAGTACTTTTAAATATATTTATTGCATATTTATAACAACTTTTTACAACTAAGTGGCTATCATATATTATATTGCAATTTCAATACTTTCCCATACTAGAGAATTATGAAGTTTGTATAAGGAATTTTAGAACTGAAGGAGCAATGTGTATATTTTGGGGACATGAAAGTAGAACACCAAGCTCTTGAGAAATCTTTAATTACTATGAGGGAAAGGTTAAAGACAATAAATAAAATCACTGGGGTAATAGTATCCGGAATGAGGGGATATACAAAAAATTATGTTAAAGTAAAAAGTGAAAACATCAATGCTTCTATTTTAAGTTCTATTTATGATCAATATAATACATATTTATATTACAAATTTAAAAAACAAATACATTTTCACATTTTTTACACATTTATATATTTGAGGTGATTTATATATTTGAGGTTGGATAGGAGAAAACAAGGATTCCTCTGCACAAAGTAGGTATGTTTTAGAACAAATAAAGTTACAGAAGAAGGGGACATTGAAATTCAAAGTGCAGTGATCAGAATGAATTTGAAAAAAAGATCTATTCTTTTAAAGTTGAAAAGAACATAATAAGCCAGATAGATTCAGGAAGTAATGAGTTTTGAAACAAAAGGTACACACCCCATTTCAAATTATTTTATGTAGACTCATTGTTTATTTTGTTTCATGAGTTTTGGATTCATTTGGCTATACATTAACCCAGAAACATGAGTGTTAGTATTTATTTATTATTACTTTTATGTAGTTGATTTAGACTCCATATAAGCTTCCTTAATTAATCTCTTTTTAGGGGTGTATGTGTTCATTTAGCAGCATAATAGTAGTATTTTCTCCCTAAGCTTTATATCCTTTTTAGGCACTGGTTTTTGGCCTGATAATAGCGCCAGATATGGGTTGATTCTTCTTTTCAGATGTCATCATGCTTATTTTTTTATCTTTCCTACTTTTTAATCTAGCTATTAATGCATTTTATTTGGGTTATTTTAGAAGAGATGACTAAATTTAAAAATAACAAAGAAGTGGAACTTGAAGAATTAAAAACCATATTGGTACGTATATATTCTTTCTTAATAATATCCTGTAATTACTTTAAAAATAATTTTGAATTACTGGCCTATATTTTCAAGCTATACATATTTCATTCTAATTTTTCTCCTGAATGTAAAACTTTTATATTTGCTTTTGAGTAAAACTGCAATTTTAAGTATATATATTTTTATAGATTTTTATTAACTATCTTGGCCAGGATGTTTATAATATTCAAATATGTTGATAGCATACTTAAAGTCAGAACCAAGCATTCATATTATGTTATACCACAAAGATTCAGTGAACAATAGACACACTTATCCTACAGTGTTCTGAAATTGTTTAAGTTTGTTTTTTTCAGTGTGATTGGCTATGGGTTTGTCAAACATAGTTTTACTACACTGAGGTATTATTTTTCTATACTCCATTTATTCAAGGATGTTTAATTTTTATTAAAAGCTGTTTCTGTGTCTGTTGAAATGATCATGTGATTTATACCCTTGATTCTTTTTATGTGCTATATTTATTGATTTGTGTATGCTGAACCATTCTGGCATTACTGGAATGAAACCAGTCGATCATGGTACATAATCTTCTTAATGTGATATGGTTTTGATGTGCCAGTATTTCATTGAAGGTTTGAACTTATGTTTGTTAAATATATTCATCTGTACTATTCTTTTTATTGTCTTCTTATCAAGTTTTGGTAGAAAGGTAATATAGGATTTGTAAAATTATTTAAAAATTATTAAAGAAAATTCTGTGGACCGTTGGAAAGAACATATATTCAATAGTCATTGGGTGGGATATTCTGTAAATGTGCATTAACATTTGATCTCTGATGCAGTTTTATTATTTGTACAGTTTATTATATGCTTTTTTTTGCCTAGACAATATGTGAACTGGTGAAATTGAACATTGAAATCACTTATTATTATTATCATTCCATCCACTTGTGTCCAGTAGATTTTGTTTTATGAAATTGGGTGCACTAATATTTGATGCAAATTTATTTCCATCCATTATATCTTCTTGTTGGATTATCACTTTATTAATTTGTTGTGACCTAGTTTTTGTCTTGAAGTCCACTTTTTCAGATACTAGTATAGCTCCCCTTCTTGTTTTCAGTTTCTGCTTGCTTAATATGTCTTAAAAACTTGCTTAAAAAAAACGGGTACGATCAAAAACTCTGGCGACAGCAGATGCTGGCGAAGATGTGGAGAAAGAGGAACACTCCTCCATTGTTGGTGGGATTGCAGACTGGTACAATCATCCTAGAAATCAGTCTGGAGGTTCTTCAGAAAATTGGACATTCCACCACCTGAGGACCCAGCTATATCTCTCCTGGGCATATACCCAAAAGATGCTTCAACATACAACCAAGACACATGCTCCACTGTGTTCATAGCAGCCTTATTTATAATAGCCAGAAGCTGGAAAGAACCCAGATGTCCTTCAACAGAGGAATGGATACAGAAAATGTTGTACATCTACACAATGGAATATTACTCAGCTATTAAAAACAATGACTTTATGAAATTCACAGGCAAATGGATGGAACTGGAAAATATCGTGAGTGAGGTAACCCAATCACAGAAAAACACACATGTTATGCACTCATTGATAAGTGGATATTAGCCCAAGTGCTTGAATTGCCCTAGATGCACAGAACACACGAAACCCAAGAAGGATGACCATAATGCGAATGCTTCACTCCTTCTTTAAAAGGGGAACAAGAATACCCTTGGGAGGGAATAGGGAGGCAATGTTTAGAACAGAGGCAGAAGGAACACCCATTCAGAGCCTGCCCCACTTGTGGTCCATACATATAAAGCCACCAAACTAGATAAGATGGATGAAGCAAAGAAGTGCAGGCTGACAAGAACCAGATGTAGATCTCTCCAGAGAGACAGCCAGAATATGGCAATTACATAGGCAAATGCCAGCAGCAAACCACTGAACTGAGAACGGCACCCCCGTTGAAGGAATCAGAGAAAGGACTGAAAGAGCTTGAAGGGGCTCGAGACCCCATATGAGCAACAATGCCAAGCAACCAGAGCTTCCAGGGACTAAGCCACTACCCAAAGACTATACATGGACTGACCCTGGGCTTCAACCTCATAGGTAGCAATGAACAGCCTAGTAAGAGCACCAGTGGAAGGGGAAGCCCTTGGTCCTGCCAAGACTGAACCCCCAGTGAACGTGATTGTTGGGGGGAGGGCAGTAATGGGGGGGAGGATGGGAAGGGGAAGACCCATAGAGAAAGGGCGTGGGAAGATTTAGGGGGATGTTGGCCTGGAAACAGGGAAAGGGAATAACAATTGAAACGTAAATAAGAAATACCCAATTTAATAAAGATGGAGAAAAAACAAAAAAACCCTTAGGTTTCTTTTCACATCAATCTATCTTTGCCAGTTAAATGTGCTTCGTCAAACGAACAGTTTCATCTTTTAATACAGTTATTTAATCTGTGGCTTTTCAACAAAATTGGTATAATCAGAAATCTGTAGAAGGCATTTTGATAACATGAACAATTCAGCAAAACAGTAGTAAGTTCTCTTCTAGGACATAATATATTTTTAATCATGGGTTTTTTTTTTAAATTAGGTTTACCATACTAGGCATGAAATCAGTCCTTGGACCAGGCCTCGTACCTGATCACTTGACTCTCCCTTTAACAGTGGTTATCCACATTGTGCACTTATAGACACATCTTAGTAGACAGACGAGTATTTTAGTATGCCCTCTGGTTAGTCTAGCTAAGTGTTTATCTATCTTGTTGATTTTTCTCAAAGAACCAGCTCCTGGTTTTGTTGATTGTTTGTATAGTTCTTTTTGTTTCTAATTGGTTTATTTCAGCCCTGAGATTATTTCCTGCCGTCTACTCCTCTTGGGTGTATTTTCTTCTTTTTGTTCTAGAGCTTTCAGGTGTGCTGTCAGGCTGCTAGTGTACGTTCTTTCCAGTTTCTTTTTGGAGGCACTAAGAGCTATGAATTTTCCTATTAGCACTGCTTTCATTGTTTCCCATAAGTTTTGGTATGTTGTGCCTTCATTTTCATTAAATTCTAAAAAGTCTTTAATGTCTTTATTTCTTCCTTGACCAATCATTGAGTGTGGCATTGTCCAGCTTCCGTGTGTATGTGGGCTTTCTGTTGTTTTTGTTGTTATTGAAGACCAGCCTTAGTCTGTGCTGATCTGATAGGATGCAAGGGATTATTTCAATCTTCTTGTATCTGTTGAGGCCTGTTTTATGACCCATTATATGGTCAATTTTGGAGAAGGTAGCATGAGGTGCTGAGAAGTTATATTCTTTTGTTTTAGAATGAAATGTTCTATAGAAATCTGGTAAATCCTTTTGGTTCACAATTTCTGTTAGTTTTACTGTGTCTCTGTTTAGTTTCTGTTTCCATGATCTGTCTATTGATGAGAGTGGGATGTTGCAGTCTCCCACTACTATTGTGTGAGGAGCACTGTGTGCTTTCAGCTTTAATAAAGATTTTTATGAATGTGGGTTCCCTTGCATTTGGAGCATAGATGTGCAGAATTAAGAGTTCATCTTGGGGTTGGGGATTTGGCTCATGGTAGAGCGCTTGCCTAGCAAGCGCATGAAGGCCCTGGTTCGGTCTCAGCTCGAAAAAAAAAAAAAAAAAAAAAAAAAAAGAGTTCATCTTGGTGGATTTTTTCTTTTGTGAGTATGAAGTGTCCTTTCATATCTTTTTTGATAACTTTTGGTTTGAAAGTTGATTTTATTCAATATTAGAATGGCTACTCCAGCTTGTTTATTGGTACCATGTGCTTTGAATTTTTTTTCAGCCTTTTGCCCTGAGGCATATTTGTCTTTGTCACTGAGGTGCTGTTCCCTGTAGGCAGCAAAATGCTGTGTCTTGTTTATGTATCCAGTCAGTTAGTCTTTATCTTTTTATTGGGGAATTGAGTCCACTGATGTTAAGGAAAAGTGATTGTTGTTTCCTGTTACTTTTGTTGTTAGAGGTAGAATTATGTTTGTGCGGCTATCTTCTTTTGGGTTTGTTGAAAGATTCTTGCTTTCTCTAAGCCGTAGTTTCCCTCCTTGTGTTGCATTTTTCTATCTATTATCCTTTGTAGGGCTGGATTGGTGTGAAGATATTGTGTAAATTTGGTTTTGTCATGGAATCTTCCAAATTTCTTAAAGTAACTTTTTCCTTTGTTGCCTCACACCTAAGGGCTGTGAGCAGGCTATTGCCTGGCTTTCTGAATTGTGATTATGCCTTCATTTCAGACCCCTAGAGTAGCTTAGTCTCAACCAATAGACTAATTGTCAAGATGGTACACAGGGACAGCCATCTGAGACAAGAGAAATGACAAAATTGGCTTCTTTTCCAGTAGTTATTTTCTTAGCAGATTTAAAATTGGATCCATGTCTTAGCAAGCATTGTGGACTTGTTCTGTGTGAAAGACTGGCAGTGTCTTTTCTCTAGGGACATCTGGCTTACCTTTTGGTGAAACTTCTGTCTTCTTTCAGTGTTGGAGCCTCAACTGGAGCAGTGCATTGCCCATTTCTGTTTGCTGTTTTCTTGTGTCTTTCAGCTATGCTTTGTGATTTCTAGTGTTCTTGCAATTATTTCTTCCTTGGAATAGAGCCTGACTTTTGTTAGCCTGACCTTTCTCATTTACTCTGTCCCATGAAGGTGATTTCTGTTTCACCATAGAAATCTCAGTTTTTATATAAATTTTTTTTCCCCAATGGTTCTGTTCATTTTTCTTTTTATCAAATTTTGTTTTTGAAATTTACTTAATGACTATTTCTCTATTGAAGCATTTTTAGTCAACAAAATACACTGTAGTTCTTTATGTTATTCTTTGGGAATTTTAATTATTTTCAATATGTATGTAATTTGAACACTCATGGTTTTTATTTCCTACTGTTTTTAGGCAGAAGACCAAAAACTTTTAGATGAAAAGAAACAAGTTGAGAAGCTTGCTGAAGAATTACAAGGGAAAGAACAAGAACTAACTTTCCTTTTGCAAACCAGAGAGGTTTGTTAAAGAAATGTTTGTTCACAATGTTTTGTTAAGAGAATATAGATTTATAAAATATATTATGGTGTAGTTATTTGTTATTTGCTTTGTGAAGGATTTCTTTACGATTTCTTAAAAGTATATGTTCCTATTATATTTAATGTGCTAATGACTGATTTAAAATATACCTAGGGAACCTTCATGTTATAAAGTGGGAGAGAAAGGTCAACATTTAAGAATCCAACTTATCAGAGGCTGGAGAGATGGCTGTGGTTGATGAGTGGTTAAGATCACTGACTGTTCTTCCAGAGGACATGGATTTTAGCACACACATGGTGGCTTACAACCATCTGTACTGGGATCCAAATGCCCTCTTTTGGTGTGTCTGAGGACAGCTACAGTGTATTCACATAAAATAAACAAAGCCTTAAAAAAAAGAATTCAGCTTATGTATAATGTTATGGTTTACAATAATTCTGTTTCTTGATGTCTTTGGTATTTCTGGATATATTTAAATTTTAGCCCTTATTAAACTGTATTCATATGATACTTTTTTATAGTGCTTATATTTAAACTTAGCTTTTAATTTAAAGTATATTTGTAGACCTATAGAAGAATTGGAACTGCTTTTTTACAATAGCGAGAACATCTTTGTCTGTATGACACTGGTTGACCACACTAATATACCTTCCCTTACTGACATAAAACTGTAGTCACAGTGTGGTGGTGGCACATTCTTTCATCCTCATACTCCATAGCTAGAGGCAGTTGGTCTCTGTGAGTTTGAGGCTATCCTGTTCTGAATAGAGTTCCAGGCTAGTCAGAGCTACATGGTTAGAGTCGGTCTCAAAAAACAAACAAACAAAAAACAAACAAAAAAAACCCCAAAAAACCAACTAACTAACAATAAGCAAAAGTAATATAAAATTTTAATTGGAATTAATTACTTGGTAGAATAAAATGGTTAAAATTATGCATAAACTTTTGTCTGAGCTTTAGGATGTCAAAAAAGAATTTACTTGCATTGAATTTGTTATTGTTAATTTTAAAAATTAAAGTGATTATCACTTAAATTTAAAATATTTAGCTGGACATGATATTTATATCTGTATATAATCCTATTACTTGGGAGGGAAAGGGAGGATAGCCAAGAGTTCAAAGTTAACCTCATTTTACATAGTGAGTTTGAGACCAGCCTGGCCTGAATGAGACCCTGTCTTAAAAATATTTTTACTACCCTGCCAAATTTTCTCCACTATATTGCTTGATTACTTAGAGCAACCATATCTTTTTTAGTTTTTCTCTTTTTTTTTTTTGAGACTGTCTATGGAGCACCTGCTTTGCTGGAACTCACTATGTAGATCAGGATAGCTTTGAACTTATAGAGATCTACCTGCTTCTGTCCCACAAGTCTGCAGGATTGTGCCACCATGCCCAGCCTAACTATGTCTTTTATATGGAAAAAAAACTACCATAGAACATATGTATTTTATATAAAAAACTGATAGAACATCTGTCATAAATATATACATTTATCTTACAGAAAGAAATCCATGATTTGGAAGTACAAGTAACTGTCACTAAAACAAGTGAAGAACATTATTTAAAACAGGTTGAAGAAATGAAAACTGAGCTTGAAAAAGAGAAGTATGTTTATCACCTAACTATATATAGTTTAATTACTAAGCTTTATGGTAAAAGTAAATAGTGTTTACTATTTATATCAATGGATTTGAATTTGAATGGTGGTGCACAAGTGTAGTCTCAATACTCTGAAAGCTGAAGCAAGAGAATAATGGATTCATGGACTGTGCTTTGTAGTGAAAACCTTTGTGTCAGGTAAGTTTGTATTGTTTATGTAAAAGAATAAGTAACAAGTTTAAATCATTTCCTATCAGCATATAGTTTTCTCTTGGTGTTTCTGAGCATTGGTTCAAGAAACCTTGAACATATACAAATCTGTAGATACTCAAGTCCTACATGCAAGGAGCATAGTACTTGCATATAAACTATACATATCCTCTTGCAAGTAAGTTTTAGCTCACTTTTAAACTACTTACAGTACTGAATATATGAATTCTGTGTAAGTGTTTGTTCTACTGTATTCAGGAAATAATGGCAAGAAGTTTATATGCTCAGTCCAGACATATTTTCCTAAGCAGTTTCAATCTCTAGATGGATAAGCCCATGGGTGTAAAATTTTAAGATACAGATGGTCTAACAGTAATTTTGGGGAAGAATTTAGTTTCCCATAAAGATATGTGTTGATAAGATTTCAATGTAAAAAATTATTTCTCGTATTATCCAAATATTCAGTGGAATGATTGCACTTATTCAGCAAATTTAGTTTGGTAATAATAATTTATCATGGGGAAAGAAGTAAATTTAAATGAATGTTGATGGTAAACATTTTTACCTTTGATTCCTCTCAGGAATTGATAAAAATGGCAAATAAAGTATTAGGTATGATGCCTTGTGCCTGGAATTCTAACATTTGGGAGGCCGAGGAAGAGTTGCTGTGAATTTGAGGCCAGCTTAGTCTGTATCATGAGTCTCCAGCCTCACCCTTTTCTTATAGCTCCATTCCCTCCTTCTGATATTCTTTCAACAATTTTTTTCAGGAGACCTAGGTAACATTCATTTATTAAAAATCCCCTTAAGAATGGAGTGGTTATTTATATTTTAGTACCAAATTATATTATTCTTGCTATATTTACTCTTTAGTCTCTCATTACTTAGGGGGAAAAAGCCTCTTTCTTTCTGCTGAGTTTCCGATATTATTAAGGAGGGGGAAGCAGTAGATGCTTCTGAAATCATTTGGTGTTGCCACACCCTACGTGTCCTTTATTTAAAATAGATACTGGCTTCAGCTAACAGCAACAATAATTTCTCTTTCACTATGGAACATTTGTGACTTTGTAAGAATGGTTGCATTTAATTGCAAATGTTCATGCTTCAAGAACTATTCTAATTAAAGTTTCAGAGGTTTGAAATAAAATATTAGGTATAAAACAATTATTTGAAAAAATGTGTGCTTCATATTTTTAGAAGAAGGAATGATAGTATTGAGAATATACATAGAAATATAATGTGTGGTGTATGAAATGTTAATATGGAAATAATTTATACATATTTGAACAAATAAGGTAATGAAGCAGCATGAAACTATAACTTTGCTTCAAGAATTAATGGCAAATCTTATTTGTATCATGCCTTTTCCATCCATTAATATCATTTTGAATTAAATTTTATATCTTTCATTTAATTTTTCTATATGCCTTTTTAAAAAAATAGACTTATGAATATTGAATTAACTGCAAACTGTGACATGCTTTTGCTTGAGAACAAAAAATTGGTACAAGAAGCAAGTGATATGGTCCTAGAACTCAAGAAACATCAAGAAGATATCATTGTGAGTTGACAGTTATCAGTGGCTTTGCTTTCTTACCTTCAAAATTAGAGGTACTTTAAATATATGACCACTGAGTACCCTTTCAGCTTAAAAAGTTTCATTGTAAAATTATTTCATTGATTTTTTTTATTTTTGAAGAAATATGCATACTATTCTGTGATATGATGATACTGGACAAAAAAAATAGAGATTACCAATTTATGAAGTTAATATAATTTTAAGCATTAGCAGTTGTATTTAGGGCTGGAGAGATGACTCAGTGGTTAAGAGCAGTGACTGCTCTTCCAGAGGTCTTGGGTTCAAATCCCAGTAACCACATGGTGGCTCACAATCCTCTGTAATGAGATCTGATGCCCTCTTCTGGTGGGTCTGAAAACAGCTACACTGTACTTACATATAATAAATAAATAAATCAACAAATAAATAAATAAATAAAAAAAAGAAACCCAGTTGTATTTAGTAACATTTAGTCATAGATTTCTATGGAAGATAAAATAATGAATAACCTTGTCTTCAAGAACATATGAATTAATATAAAAATAGTGTTCTAATATTTTAAGTAAAATTAGTATGTTATATATTTTGATAATGTGATAAGGTGTTCTTTGAATTCATCAGTTCACTTCTGCCTTTATGGAAGAGAAGTTGTCAGAGAATAAGATTGATTTTGGTCCTTGAAAGATGAATTATGAATCTTGTAGTTAATGATTAATGAAATACTATGAATAACATAAAAACCTCAAAAGTACCACTGGGAAACCAAACATTTTATTAACTGCTATATATTATTAGGATTGTTTTCAATACACGTCTATAAGCTAGAATTATACAAATTAAATAACTCACTGTATTAGTTAGCATTATATTTCTGTGATAAAACACTATGAAAAAAGTATTTTGGGATCAGGAGATGTAGGTTTGTAGGCTAGTGCAACTGGATAGAATGGACCTGAAACAAGAAGTAGGTCAAGAAATATACAGAACCCTGAAATTCTCATCTTGAGACCAAAATCTCATCTTGAAATCAGAAGTAGTGTGGATGGCTCCCTCCCTATTCTCATCCTGCATGCCCCAGGGCATATAGCCTCACAACTTCCCACCTCCATCCTTGGGGAAGTCACAGTAGCCTCTAAGCCAAATTACAGGTTTAAGCACCCAGAATCTCTCTTCATACAAATAAAGTGTTCCCAGCTCCTCGGCTCTAGCTTATAATGTACACTCTTCTTGAAAAACTCCTACCCACTTCCCAAGGTTTATTTGCAATTGTTACCCAGGAATAAAAAGAGCTGCTGTAGCAAACCACTGAACTGAATGTGTCAGAGAAAGGACTGAAAGAGCTGAAGGGGCTTGAGACCCCATATGAACACAATGCCAAGCAACCAGAGCTTCCAGGGACTAAGCCACTACCCAAAGACTATACATGGACTGACCCTGGACTCTAACCTCATAGGTAGAATGAATAGCCTAGTAAGAGCACCAGTGGAAGGGGAAGCCCTTGGTCCTGCTAAGACTGAACCCCCAGTGAACAGGATTGTTGGGGGGAGGGCCGTAATGGGGGGAGGATTGGGAGGGGAACACCCATATATAGAAGGGGAGGGGGAGGGGCTGGGGGATGTTGGCCTTGAAACTGGGAAAGGGAATAACATTTGAAATGTAAATAAATGCCCAGTTTAATAAAGATGGGGGGGGAAAGGGGGAAAAAAAAGAGCTGCTCTTTATGGAATCTCATCTAGAAGAGCTATTTTACTTGCCCCCTCCCCATAAGAAGAGCTCACAACTAATGGTGCTTGAATCCCCTGAGGGCCGAAATAGAGCCAGGCCCACTCGTAGAGGTTTATTTGGCTTACATATCTCAAGCATAGTCCATCATGAAGGGAAGTGCTCATTACCAGCTTGCTCCTTGGGGTTTGTACAACCGACATTTTTAGAGTCTAGGACATCTGCCCTGGGGTGATACTGCAGTCAGAGGCCTGAGCCCTCTCAGGTTAATCATCAGTGAGGAAAGTGTCTCACAGACTTGCCTACAAGTCAATCTTATGGAGGCAGTTTTTTGACCCTAACTTGTGTTACATTGACCAAAAAATAATTAGCACACTCATGTTATTGCTATTTTGTATAATGAAATATAATTTATGCTGACATATGAAGGTTTTAAATATTAATTTCACTTATATTTTTGTTGAAGAAAAATGATTAACATAAGCATTGTTGATTATTTTTGTAGAATTGCAAAAAGCAAGAAGAAAGGATGTTGAAACAAATAGAAACTTTGGAAGAAAAAGAAATGAATTTAAGGCAAGAGTAATGAGTTTGTCTCTGTCTCAAAAAGGACTTTAGAATTTTTTTATTGTTGATTATTGTATAAAGTGAAAATAAACAAAATTATTTATATTTATTACTGAAACAGTAAAATTATATGAAAATTATTTTAAAGCATCATAAACCTAATTTTTTTCTTTTCTTGGATTTTTTTATTTACATTTCAAATGTTATCCTCTTTCCTGGTTTCTCTCTGCTTCTATGAGGGTGGTCCCCGATTCACCCACCCACTTCGGCCTTCCTACCTTGACATTCCCCTACACTGGGGCATTGAGCCTTGACAGGACCAAGGGCCTCTCTTCCCTTTGGTGCCCAACAAGGCCATCCTCTGCTACATATGCAGCTGGAGCCATGGGTCTGCCTGTGTGTACTCTTTGGTGGTGGTTTAGTCCCTGGGAGTTCTGGGAGGTCTGGTGAGTTGATATTATTATTCCTATGGGGTTACAAACCCCTTCAGCTCCTTCAGCCTATCTTTAACTCCTCCATTGGGGACCTAGTGCTCAGTCCAGTGGTTGACTGGGAGGGTGAACATCCGCCTCTGTATTTATCATGTTCTGGCAGAGCTTCTCAGGAGACAGCTATGTCAGGCTCCTGTCAGCATACACTTCTTGGCATCTGCAATATTGTCGGTTTGGTGGCTGTATATGGGATAGATCCCCAGGTAGGGCAGTGTCTGGATGGCCTTCCCTTCAGTCTGTGCTCCACACTTTGTCTCTGTATTTCCTCCTTTGTGTATTTTGTTCTCCCTTCTAAGAAGGACTGAAGCATCATACTTTGTTCTTCCTTCTTGAGCTTTATGTGGTCTGTGAATTGTATCTTGGGTATTCTGAGCTTTTGGGCTAATATCCACTTATCAGTGAGTGCATACCATGTATAAGTAATAAGTAATAAGTAATAATAAGTAATTTTTTAAAGCTTAAAAATTATACTAACTGCCTCTAGAAAATTTAGAATAAAAAAATTTAAAATTACTTTTAAGAGCAACACTATTATATAATGTTAGAATATTTACACTTGATCTTAGCCAAAAGGCTGAGAAGCAATAATAATGTTAGAATATTTATCTTTACTGTTTTAAAATATTTAATTCTTACTCATAATCATATATAATCTTAAATTGCAGTTAGTATTCTCAGCAATATATTTCTTGATATTTTAATAATATATTTGTATATGTAATATTGACTTTAGTTTTGGATATTTACTATTTTGTATTTTACACTATTATTAATACTGAAGTAAACAAGGTACATGTGTATTTTCTTTACCTTAGATTTGAGAGAATAACTTTAAAATTTATTAAGATCATAGAAATAATGATTCCAGTGACTTGGTAATTAACTGGTTTCTAGTAATTTTTATTAATTGTGAATGATGAAATACAGCTAAGATCATGTGAAAGCTCTGTTTCCAAAATGTTTCAATTGTTATTTGGCATCATCACTATTTTTTTGATAATTTAAGACATAAATAACAGTTTTCATGATTTTCAGTCATTACATTTTGTATAAACTTTAGGAGTTTTTGAAATTTGCCTATAACTATTTTCTTTGTAAAATTATCTGCAAATATCTATACCATTTAATCTTTTAAGGGCTTTATCATTTGCTGTTTATTTAAACATTAACATAGTATTATTTTATTTATAGAATTTCTATAACTTTTTATAGAAATTTTATTTTTGGCAATTTTTTTATTTATAGAAGTTTAAAATTTTTCTATTTGCTTTTCTTCTTGTGAATTTATGCCATTCTTCTTATATTTATTTTTGTCTTCCTGAACTCACATCCTATTCTTTCTTACTGTTCTCTCAAAATTTGTATACTGATATTTACTTTCCCATTTCTTTTAAAATTGTACAGGCATTTGAATCAGTTACTTGCAACCATATTTATGAATTTATAACATGGTATTTTTATTTTATTTTGACATGGCGTTTAAAATATTATTTTATTTTTTTAAATTTTTATATATTTTGACCATATTCACCCCATCCCCTCCATTACTACTAGATCTACCCAGATCTCCTTATTTACTGATCTTCATGTCATCTTTGTTTTTCTTTAAACCTGTCAGTCTAATTTGTGATGCCCAGATAATCATGTGTGGCTAACCCCTGGACCGTGACACCCTAAAAGAAAATTTACTGCCTTCTCACAGCATCTATCAGTTGTCTACTCTACTTTGTGCGTACCTCTCCTGTTCATGCTGGGGTTTTGTCTGGCTTGGGGTTGCATAGGTCTTAGACATGCTATCATCATCACTATGACGTTATATATGCAACTGCCTTGTTGTGTCCATTTCTCTGTTGCCATCTACCATCTCAGACTTTTACTATCTTTCTACCTTTTCTACAATGATTGTTGAGCCTTGGCAGAGGGTGTGTGATAGAGATGTCCCATTTAGGGCTGAGGACTCTGCAGTCTCTTATTCTCCACACATTGACCAGTTATGGGGGTCTGTGTGTTAACTGCCATCTATTCAAAGAGAAGAATTTCTAATGGGATAGACAGCTGCACTTAATTATAGGTCTGAATAAATTTGTAGGAGTCAATTTAGTAATGTATTTAGCAGAATAATAATAATAGGACCCTAATCTGCATGCCTATTAACTGATACATGGATAATGAAAATATGATACATCCACATAATGGGATATTATTCAACTGTTAAGAAAAAAGGAAGTATGAAATTCATAGGTTAACGAATAGAGCTATAAATTATCATCCTGAGTGAGGCAAACCATATCCAGCACAATTAGAATATGTGGCTTCTAGCCACATATGTGGCTTCTAGCTTTGAATCTTTAGATATGTGTGTTTCATTTGGAATATGCATAGTTATCAGGAATCTAGTAAGGGGCCATGAGTTGAAGGTATTTTTGGGGTGGGGAGATAGAATGAGTGAAACAGGAGAGAAAGGGGGAACAATGTGACAAAAAGGGTTAAGTAGGATGAGGATGGGAGGGCAGGGTAGAGGAGAGGGAGTAAGAGGAAAGGTAATGAACGCTAAAGATCTTTAGTAAGTCATATGGAAACCTTCTGCTATAGGAGCTTCCTAAAATACAAACAAATACAGAGTTTAAATGGAGCTACCTTATAATGGTGGACGATGGCATACAAACTAGCAAATAAAAAGGCTATAACTAGGGGGTTGGGGATTTAGCTCAGTGGTAGAGCACTTGCCTAGCAAGTGCAAGGCCCTGGGTTCGGTCCCCAGCTCCGAAAAAAAGAAAAGAAAAAAAAAAAAGGCTATAGCTAGTGCTAGGATACTTCTTTTGGAGATGTTGGCCACTGTGACTCTATGGACCCTACATTATAGGCACCTTTGCTTTTGGTTAACCTCCAGAACTTGATGGTAAGACCCTATTACTAAGGACACCACGTACTTGAGTTATAGAACATGGAAAAATCAAGTAAATAAATAAAATCTGGAAGCTTTATCCCTATTGGCTCGATTTCATAGTGCTGGAAGGTGCTGGAAGGTGCTGTGCGTACTATAGGAAGAGAAAAGGTGTCAACACTCTTCTACAGTTGTGAACCCAATGAGCTACAGTAATGACTGGCCTGTCATTATATACTCACCTGTATAATAGTGATATTAATGTTACGGGAGTAACCTGCCACATTTTGATTGGATTTAAGGACTTGTTCACAAGATAGACTTCATATCTGGCACCATTATCAAGGCCAAGGATTTATAGGTAGATAGTTCATTGACCCTAGGGGAAGGGCCTTATGTAGACCAGGCTGCCTTGACTTGTAGTGATCCTCTTTATCTCTGCCTCCTGGTTTCTGAGGTTGTAGGCATGAACTCCATGCCTGGCTTGATATGCAGTTTTACTATTATCTTCTCAATCAATCTCTCCCCTGAAACCCCCTCTCTCTCTTTGTGCATTTTAAGTTCTTTTAAATCCACTGATAACTTGAATGCTTTTCAGATATTGTGTGTGTGTTCTTGTTTACAGTCACATAGAAATTTCTTTTTCTTATGTTTGGATAAAGAATGTATTTTGTAAACTTTTATTTAAAATCCTTAGACCTAATACTGAATTGTTATAGAGATAATATATGAGGTATTATGATTAGAAGTGAATATGGTGCTTGATCCAGTCATTTCTTAATAAATTATTTGCTGTTAACTATTTTCCAGATTTAAAAAACATCTTTTGCCATCCCATGATTGATTTTGACCTGTTTTCTCAGCTTTCTTCTTCAGAAGCAGCTGTTATTTACAGTTTAGATATCTAAGCTGTTTTTTCCCTGTGGTTTAAAAAAGTTTAAATTCATTCACTTAGTTTTTGAGACCAGGTCTCTAATGGTCCAGGATAGCCTTGATCTTCCTGCCTCAGACTTACGAGTGCTGTAATTGAGGTGTGTGTTACCACTTCAACAACGAGAGCCTATAGATGTGCACATGTGTGAATACTATGTGAGTGTGTGGAAGCCAGAGAACCTTAGATGTCATTGTTCAGGTACTGGATGTACCCTTTCTAGACATTGATATTTCATTATACCACTTGTCTGGATTTGAAATACGACTAGTTTGGAATTAACCAAGTACGTTAGGATGGCCAACAAGTAATCATCAGGGTTCTACCTGTTTTTCCTTACCAGCACTGGGATTACAATTATGCTCCAACGATCTTTGCTTTTAATGTAGTTTATGGGGATAAAATTCAGGTCAATATTCTTGCAAGGGAAGCACCTTATTCACTGAACTATTTCCTTAGCTCAAGATAGTTTTTAAAACAATATTTGCATTATTTGATTAATATATTCTGAATATCTACATTTAATATGGACTTATGGACCTTTAAAATGAATTATCTATAAACAGTGAACATACTGATTATAAATTTGTATTCAAAGAATAAAGCTAGTGAGATATCTCAGTGATAAAGGTGCTCACTGCTAAGTATCCAATCCCTGCAGTCCACATGGTGGAAGGAAAAACTAACTTTTAGAAGTTGTCCTCTGACCTCCATATATATGCTATTGAAAGTATACATTCTCTTTCTCTGCCTCTCTCAATAAATAAGCAAATAAATAAATACAAGTTTTTAGGAAAACTTATTTCCTGAATTCAGTTTCTGAAAGAGCAAATCATTGATTATATTACCAGTGTAATAATGATACAAAACAAATAGAAAAATATTTTCCAGTGTCCATTGAGAAGATCACTAATATTTTCATCTGTAATATACAATAATTTAATGAAAATATTAAAAATTAATATATGAATATAATACAAAATTCCAGAGGAGAAAGGAGCACATGAATAAATGAATGAAGAACAGTACCTTTCATTTGCCTTTTGCCTGTCTGGTTTCCCTTACCCAAAGCATCACTGCTCTTATGTTTCTGGGGCTTCTCTGAACATGTATAATGATATATGTATATATAAATATCATTAAAATAAATTGTACTTATATTTTAAATTTATTTGTGTAAAATTTTATATGTGTATTAGAATGACTAAGAAAAGAAAATGAAATGTTTGTATAGTTTTTTAAAAGGAAACTGATGACAAGAATGCATATAATTTAAAGATAAATGTATATAGTAACTTAAATTTGGGAATAGAAATGTGCCCAATAGTCATGCACAATGAGTTACCAATCAAAATGAGAACTCAAACCTAAAAAGTGATAAACAATAATTAAAAAAAGCCTCAGGAAATAAAATGAAAATATTGTTTGGATTATAATGCTATTCTCTTGCTTTTCCTTTTAGGGATGAACTGGAATCAGTAAGAAAAGAGTTCATACAGCAAGGAGATGAAGTTAAATGTAAATTGGACAAGAGTGAAGAAAATGTATGATATATTTAACAATAGATTGGCTTCAAAAATTTAAATTATAAAAACAATATAGACAATAAAGTGACATTACTATTTATTGTATAAATAACTAGTGATCTAGGTACTAAGCCATTAACATTTAAAATATGAGTTAAAAGAGGCTAGAGAGATGACTTCGCCATTAAAAGCACTTGCTGCTCTTGTCAAGGACCCCCAGGTTCAGTTTTCAGCACCCACGTGATTTATAACTGTCTGAAACTAGTTCTGTGAGATATATAATACTATCTTGTGGATTCTGTAGACACTGAACACATGTGGTACATATACGTACAAGTAAAACACTTAAATCCTTAAATGATAGGGGCTGTTGGGTTTTTTTGCTTATGATACATATTTTTAAGAAGTTGTCATAATCCTAAACATTTGAAAGCTGTTGTCTTAGCTAGGGTTTTACTGCTGTGAACAGACACCATGACCAAGTCAAGTCTTATAAAGAACAACATTTAATTGGGGATAGCTTATAGGTTCAGAGGTTCGGTCCATTATCATCAAGGTGAGAGCACGGCAGCATCTAGGCAGGCATGGTGCAGGCAGAGCTGTGAGTTCTACATCTTTATCTGAAGGCTGCTAGTGGAAGACTGACTTCCAGGCATAATTCTTAAGCCCACACCCACAGTGCCACACCTACTCCAACAGGGCCACACCTTCTAATAGTGCCACTCTCTGGGCCAAGCATATACAAACCATCACTGATGTTCATTTAAGATTTTTTTTCTGTTTTATATATACGGGTTTTCTGCGTGAGTAAATGTCTGTGCACCTTGTGCATGCTTGGTGCCCACAGAAGCCAGAGATCCCCTGGGACTAAAGTTGTAGATAGTTACAATTGAGATACCAGTAGGTGCTGGGAAATGAACCCAGATTCCCTGGAAAAGCAGCTAGGACTTAGCTACTAAGCCATATCTCTAGCCTCAAATGTTCAGTACTTAATCTTGATTTATATTTCTAGGCTACACAGCATTAAAGGTTTATGCTGTGTAGTAAAAATATCAGGGGTTTCTTCTTACCTTTGACCATTTATGTTCCCAGATGAAAGACATACACAGCTTTATATTTTACAATATGCCTTAGGCAGCACAATAGCTGGGCAACTGCCTGCCTACCCTCCATGCTGTTAGAATCTACATTCCTATGATATCTCCGAGTCACTACTTACTATTCCGTGTTCCGGATTGGCTGCTCTTAGCCCGTATGACCATGCTTTTTATGGCTCAGCTCTCCCATTGTGGTTCTTCTTCTCCCTCCTGCATATTATTCCTCTTCCATGGCAGCTCCTTTCTCTTTTTTTCTCTCCTTCCTCCTCCTGGTCTTAAGACTGGGGAAAACCTAAACTCTACCTATATCTCTTCTCCCCAGCTATTGGCTGCTGGCATCTTTATTTACCAATCAAGAATTAACTGGGATTGGGTGTCTCAGTGTCTCATATGAGGAAGGACACTTGTCGTTGGGGCAGTTTTGGGAGACCCAAATTAACATTCGAGTACAAGCAGCATTAGGCCAACCCACTACAATGCTGTAATAATAGTTAATATATTAAAATGTGTATATTGTACCTTGAATATGGTTTCAGTAAGATGAGATAAAATATCACAAAACTATGAGAATATAAAGTATGTCACATGATTATACACTATAGTATCTTTCCTAAGTTTGGATATACTTTTTAGAGGGAAGAACATCGGTTGACTTGAGCTAACGAAATTTGTAGAAGGTAGAGTTTAATATGTAGAAGAGTATTTCAGAATTTAAAAAGCCATAAATTATTTGTGAAATAATTGAAAGTATGAAAATCTATCAAGATTTGAACAGTTAAAATGTATTATGGCTGGAATTTTGAAATTTTGAATTTGTGTTGAATCTGTAGATTGCTTTTGATAGGATGGTCATTTTTACTATGTTAATTTTACCAACCTATGAACATGGAAGACATATCCATTATCTGAGGTATTCGATTTCTTTCTTGAGAGACTTCAAGTTCTTTTAATTTAGTATCTTTAATCTTTTTTTTACAGTCCTATCATTATTCCCCTCCCAATCTGCCCCCAACAGTTCCTTATACCATTCTTCCTCCCTTGTCTCCAAGAGAATGTCCCCCCAACACACACCACACCTCTCCAGACCTTTCCATTCCCTGGGACCTCAAGTCTCTCAAGGGTTAAATGGGTTTTCCCCTCATTGAAGCCAGATGACTTCAACCCATTGGTTGGGTACAAGTATCTGCTTCTGTCTCAGTCAGCTGATTGTTGGGTCTCTTGGAGGACAGCCATGCTAGGCTCCTATCTGTAAGTACATTATAGCATTTAGTAATAGTGCCAGGCCTTGGAGCCTTCCCTTGAGATGTGTCCCAGTTTGCACCAGTCACTGGACCTCCTTTCAGATTCCTAGCACCCACATAAAAGGTGAGCACAAGGACACAAAGTCTGAAATCCTAGCTCTGGGAAGGTAGAGACAGGTGTATTGTATCTCTGGAGTTCATTTGTTAGCCAGTTTAAACCAATTGATAAGCCTCAAGCTCAGTGAGAGATCATATTTCAGCACACAAGTATATATAACACACATACACACATGAGAGGCAGTGGGGAGGGGACAATAAAGAATTTAAAGTATAATTTGTAATAACTTTTATTAGTATAGAAAATGCTAATTAAAGTATAATTAGTATAGAAAATTAGTGATAAGGGGACTTGAGAGATGGCTCAAGCATTTAAGAGCAAGTAATGCTCTTTACAGAATACCTTAGGTTCTCCCATACTCCTATTGTTTGGAAACACACAGCTGCCTATAATTCTAGCTTCAGGGATTTGACATCTGAACTCCATGGGTACCTGCATTTATGTTCACAGGCTTACACAGATACACACACATATATGTAATTCAAAGTAATAAGAAAAATTCTTTTAAAAAGAAAATATTGATAATCAGGTATGAAGTTAAATATATGATATACTTATATGTAAATATAAGTATATTAGCTTATTTCTGTTTTCTGCAGTTGGATTTCACTTTACTAATTAAAAGTTTCCAGATGAATGAAATTATAAATACTTTTAGATAGTTTCCTTGGTGATTAGTTGAATAACACTCCTTTTTTCCCAGTCTACTACCTGAGTTTAGATGGTTGTTTTGCACATACTTTACTATCTGAGCTCCACTTTCTTCATGTCTTCAAATAGAATAATATCTATCCTTTATATTTTACTGAATTTCAAGTTTTATATAAATGCTCTTATTAGATGTATTTAAGACAGAGATTTGTGTACAATATAATTTATGCTGGGTGGCATAAAAAGCCCTTAATCCTAGCACTCAGAAGGCAGAAGCAGGCAGATCTCCATGAGTTTGAGGCCAGCCTGGTCTATGGAATATGTTCTAGGACAGCGAGAGATACATAGAGAAACACTGTCTCAACAAAACAAAACAAAGTAATATGTATTATATGTATATATAGTTTATGCATATATATTGTGAAATATTAAAGTAATTGATACATCACATAGAGGTATATTCTTGTTTAAAAGGACAAGGAAACAAACTACATGAGCTGATAAATACTTTTGTAAATATGTAAAACTGTAATTTCATTCTAAAATACATAAGAAAATTAATTCTAATTAGTATTTTAAATATGGTTTCAAATAATTTTTTTAGGCTCGAAGCATTGAATATGAAGTTTTAAAGAAAGAAAAGCAGATGAAGATATTAGAAAATAAGGTATTTATCAAATTATTTAAAATTTTTGGGAATAAGAATTTTATGAAAATATATGACAGGATTTTGAGGAATTAGTCTATTTTTTAGAAGGCTTTGAGGAATAAAATTTTTTAATATCTTTTATTATTTATATTTTATATTTATTAAATAGACTTAAGAAATGCCCTGTTTATATACTCATATTTATAAAAATCTGTAGTTTTACATTGGCAGAATGATTTGAAATCACAAGTGAGCCTTATATTACTTCATACAATATTTTATTAGTTTCAGATTGTTTTGATTAGAATATTGAATAAAATTGTATAATTTTCAAAATAATTTTACAGTGTAATAATTTAAAGAAACAAATCGAAAATAAAAGCAAGAATATTGAAGAGCTTCACCAGGAGGTAGGTTTTCTTAATATGTTCTCAAAATCATTCCAGTATTTTCATGATAGTAAGAGAGCAATGCATTCATTTGCAGTGATTTAAGTGTCGGTCATTGGCAGTGTAAGACTTTTCTATTTTTTAAATTTTTTAAAATTTATTTTTCCCTTCCCTAGGGTTCCACATCCTATACCTCTTCCTTCTCCCCCACCCCCCACGGTCTCCACAAGGATGTTCACCCCACCTACCCCACCAGATCTTTAAATTTCCTGGGGCCTCCAGTCTCTTTAGGATTAGGTGCATCTTCTCTGACTGAACCCAGGCCCAGGAGTCCTCTGCTGTATATGTGTTGGAGGCCTTATCTCAGCTGGTGTCTGCTGCCTGGTTGGTGATCCAGTGTCTAAGAGATCTCAGGGGTCCAGGTTAATTGAGCCTGCTGGTCCTCTTACAGGGTTGCCCTCCTCTTTAGCTTCCTCCAGCCTTTCCCTAATTTAGCCAGAGGGGCCAGCAGCTTCTGTTTGTTGGTTGGATGTACATATCTGCATCTGACTCTTTTAGGTGCTTGTTGAGTGTTTTGGAGAACAGTCATGATAGGTCCCTTTTTGTAAATGCCCCATAGCTTCAGTAGTGGCGTCAGATCTTGGGGCCTCCTCTTGAGCTGGATCCCACTTTGGGCCTGCTGCTGGACCTTCTTTTCCTCAGGCTCTTCTCCATGTCCATCCCTGCAGTTCTTTCAGACAGGAAGAATTATGGGTCAGAGCTTTGACTGTGGGATAGCAACCCCATCTCTCACTTGATGCCCTGTCTTTCTGCTGGAGGTGGATTCAATAAGTTCCTTCTCCCTTCTCCTTTCTTCTAGGGTTCCCTTTTTGAGTCCTGATAGTCTCTCACTTCCCAGGTCTCTGGTATATTCTAGAGGGTCTTCCCAAACTCCTTCTTCCTGAGGTTGCCTGTTTCCATTTGTATGCTGGCCCTCAGGGCTTCAGTCTTTTTCCCCCATCTAATACCAGATCATGTTTCCCTCTTCCCCCACCCCAGTATTGTAAATCTTAATCAGCTTTTTGATTATTAACTATAATTAACTTTCCATAGAATAAAGCCTTGAAAAAAAAAAGTTCAGCAGAAAACAAACAACTGAATGCATATGAGATAAAGGTATTTGACATTTTTATTTTTGTTTTTTTTAAATGCTAGTAGATACATGAGACTTTGGAAATATTATACTACTTATTTATAATTTAATGGTTACATTTTAATACTATTATATTTTTGTATTGGAGAGATTAAGTCTTATAGATGTGACAGAATGTTTAGTCTGATTTAGCTGGGTCAGAACCATGTGAACAACTTAAAATACATGCTCTATGTGTGTGTGTGTGTATATATGTGTGTGTGTGTTTTATTTTTTAACCCATATGTTGTAAAGCAACTAAGCCTGGAATATGTATATTTTTTATTTAAAAGCTTTTTCATATAATATATTTTGATCATGTTTATCTCCTACCCCATTTCTTCTAGCTATACCCACTTCTCTATTCACCCAAATTTGTTCTTTTTTTTCTTCTATTTAAAAAAACAGAAAAAGAAGCACACACAAACCCTGTAAAAACTGAAATAAAAACACCCAAAGCAAAATGCAATAAAAGCCTTATAAAAATATAATTTTGTTTTGTATTGGTCATCTACTTATTGGCATGGTGCTTGCTCTGGAGTGTGTTAATATCCCTAGTGAGACTCCATTGGAGAAAGTTTTGATTGTTTTTCTTTGTCAAGTGGTATCAATTGCAAATAACTTCTTGGTTGAGGATGGAAACCTATGTCCACTTCTCCCTGTCTAAGCTGGGGCCCTGTCTGGCTTGAACCTGTGTAGGCCTTGTGTGTGCTTCCACATTGAGTTCATATGTTCATCATATGACTGGGAGATACTGTTTCCTTAGAATTATCCGTCACTTCTGACTTTTACAGTTTTTCTACCTCTCTTTCCTCATAGATCCCTGAGCCTTGTGGGGAAGGGCTTTGAGGAAGACATTTAAAACCAAATGCTCCAAAGTCTGTCACTCTGCATATTCACAGTTGTTATTTTTCATCCATTGTAAGAAGAAGCTTCTCTGATGAGGGCTGAGTGAGGCATTGATTGATGGGTATAGCAGAATGCCACTAGGAGTCATTTATTGTTTTTTTTTTTCTTTAGCAGAATTAGCAGAATAGTATTAGGTTTTTCTCCTAGACTTGGGTTTCAGGTTCTTGACTATTTTAGCAGAGTCAGGTATGGATTTTAGCTTCTGGAGTGGGCCTAAATCCAATCAGGAATTTGTTGGTTACTTCCATAACATTTGTGCCACTGCTGACACCAGTATATCTTACAGGTGGGTTGCTATAAAATATGTTATCTTACTGCACAAAAGTTAGAGACCCGTCAACTTTTTAGAAAATAAAGCCCTACAGTGTAAGTCTGTGATGTTAAGAGCCAAAGTTTGTAATCTTTTTCTTTAGGCAATGATTGATACTTTGTAAGTATTCGGTAAGTATTTTTGAATCTTAATGGGGAAGCAGTAGTAGTCAACATATTAAAAATGAATATGTTGTTGAAAATAAAGTATTTTATAGTATCTTGAAGTGGTACTTGAAACAAATGTAAAGATTGTAATAAAAAGGCAAATAAGAATTGTAAACTCCTGAAAATTATATAGAAAAATAGTCAATAGATACATTTTATAATTATGTACTGAATTCATTCTAGAGACAGAAATTACCAAAAATATTCATAGCAGTATTATTTATAGTAACACCAAATTGAAGACTGTATGGATATCCATTAGTAGTTTGAAATTCATTTTAGAAATTACCCTAAAATAAATCTAGAAGTTTGACTTTGAGCTGAAAAGTGGAATATATTATGAAACAAAAATTCATATGGTCTTGATCATACATTTTTAAAAATGAACAAAGTATTAGTAAAATTAAAGCTGTATAGGTAGAAATATCAAGGATCACAAAATTTTTTGAAAAGAGAATAGTGCTTCATAGGCCTGTAGACCAGCACCAGGTGTCTTAAAATTCACAATATCTCTCTGCAGAAGAGAGGAGAAAAAAAGGACAAAAGGAAATTATTTGTGAGGGACTTACTCAATTTTCCTTATTTTATTTTTAAATAAATTTACACTCTGACAATTCTGTAATGTTTATAGTAAATTCTGATTTTATTCATTCTTCTTGTCTTATGCCCTTCTCATTCTACCATTTAGCCGTGCTTCCACCTAGTACCAATCTCCTTTCAGTTTTGTTTGGTTTTTGCTTTGTGACTCAGTGGATTTAACCAGGGTGTATGTGTATGAGTAGGAAGGTGTCCACTGGGGCATGAGTAACTTGTCAGTGCCTACATTATAAAGTTTTTGAAGTTTTGATTAAGAAAAACCTGAAAAACATAAATTTGGGTATTAGCAAGCTTCAAACAAAGTAAATAGAATGAAAACTATATCAAGTTTTATTAGTCAAAGTGCTAAACCAAGGATAAACAGGAACTTAAAATCACACTGGAAAATGTCGGACTGTAGAACTGTGACACAAATGATAACAGATCTTATATAGGACCCGTGGACAGTATAGAACAAAGGAGTGGAATATATAAAATGCTGAAGTAGGGGAGTTGTGGCCTGACTTTGTGTAGTTAAGCATGAAGTCCCTTCTGACACAGTCGTTTGGAGGCTAGTTGCATATAGGACAGTACATTCATTTGCACTTACCCTTCTGAGGTCATGATTCTGGTATTTTCATTTCGACCGAACCAACTTTTTCTTCAGATTTCAGTGTTGTGGATTAACTTCACGTGAGATGGAAGATTTCTGAGGTATAGCAGAAGAGTCATTTCTGAGCTTCTTAGCCAATTCACTACTTGGTAATAGTGAGGTTTTTGGAAATGTCACTCTTTAAATAAATTTTGACTTGCCCATTGCTGTCTCTACACTTGCCAAGAACAGACCCCGCATTGACAACAGGTGTCCTGATTTCCAGGCATCGTACTTAATTGAAGGGAGGCTTTCAGTTCCTTCTGCACCATCTTCCAGTTGCCAGAGTGACAACACTGAACCAAGAGAGTACAACTCGGTTTTCAGGGTGATGATTCTGCTACAAGGAAAAAAAAAACTACATAGAAAGTTCACATTTGTCATGTGCTTTCATGAAACCAAGAGCAGAAGAGAAGCAAGCTAACACTGCCTCTGTTAAGGGTCAGAGTCTTCTGGATAGTTTCCCCTCTGCAACAGGTACCAGATTCAGCTCTTGAGTTTTACTTAAAATCATGAACAAATAATCAAGACCACAAGATTGCCATCCCTGATGCTAAGAAGTATCTCGAAGCCAAGAATTCAAACAGTGATTTCAGGCACACAAGCTTAAAGACAATGAGAAACTTTGAACACTGTCAAATTTGGACAATTCCTTGGATGATGATATTAATGATGAAGAATTTTATGATAATCATTTAGAAGCATATTTTGAACAACTAGCCATTCCAGGCATGATATATGAAGCAGGAGGCCAGGAGTCACCAGAAATTGTTTTTAAGTTCTCTGTAAATGAAAATAATATCTTAAACTGTGAGTTTCAATCAGAAAATAACAGCTTTCTGATTTTCCAAGATGCATGTACTTCAGGAAATTCTCATACTACTCACACAGAGTCTGAGGAAGGCCATGGTTGTCTGCCAGGCACTAGTGGCTGTGTAGGTATTGTAGATAATACAGAGCAGGTAGAGAATGTGTTATCACTTTACTCTCATACCTGGAGGGCTGAGAAGGAAGGGGGACCCAATTTGAAGGATATTGTTCCAAATCAAAGCAGAGAATGTGGAGGAGAGGCTATTCTGGTGAAGAGGCTGCATGTGTGGATGAGGCTCTCAGATCTACTTATCGTCACTGCACAAATGAAACAAAAGGTGGTTTTGAGCCAACTGACTACATAAAACAGGATTCAGAATCTCCTCAACAAAACAAGTATTTGGCTTCAGATTTAGAAATGTGGATAGATGCTTAAATACAGAGAGAGATTCCTACAATGTTTATTTAAAGAGATGGGAACATTACATCTTTGGAGACTGATGGCGACAATGGAATTAATTCTCCTGATACTCTTTGGTCACCAACTTGTGAAAGGAGAACATGTGAATTTTATGAGTCTGGTGCAAAGACTAATGATAAAATAGATCTTTCACAGAATGTAGTCTACCAAAATGAGGACGGCAGATGGGTCATCGACCTTGCCTACTACACATCTTTTATTGATCAACAAGATGTACGGATGTCTCCAAATAATGAAATGAATGATCTGGTTCTGAAGCATTGGATTTAATTGCAAAAGATGAGGAAGAATTCAATAAAGAACATCCATTTATATAGGTTGAAAAAATAGATGTTCAGAACACTTTGGTGGTATTCAGTGATGCATCCTGGGTAGCAATAGTTAATTACCATTTATTGAGAAAATCATTTGGCACATCAGAGTTAGATAAAGAGATGACAATTTCCTATGCCTGTCATTAGGAGAGTTCTTTGCAGAAAGATCTGAAGCTCTTGGTTGCCTTGGTGGTGGTAAGGTGTGTAAAGACCATCATTTGGTTATTTTATTAGATCACCAGAGGAGAGAGAACCTGTTGCGTTAACAAAATCTGATTTGTCAAGAAGTAATTTGGAAAACACAAACCTAATTCCACCTCTAACAATGAAAATAACAGGAAGAGACAATCACTATTCCTTAATATCTCTCAACATCAATGGACTCATCTCCCCAATAAAAAGACATAGAATAACAGACTCATACACAAAGAGGACCCAGTATTTTGCTGCATGCAGGAAACACACCTCAGAGACAAAGACAGACACTACCCAATCACAGAAAAAAACACTTGGTATGCACTCACTGATAAGTGGATGTTAGCCCAAGAGTTTGAATTACCCAAGATGCAATCCACAGACCACAGGATGCTCAAGAAGAAGGATGACTAAAATGCAGATGCTCCCACTCCTTCTTAAAAGGCGGAAAATATCCATAGGAGGGGATATGGAAGCAAAGTTTAGAGTGGAGACTGAATGAACGGACATTCAGAGCTTGCTTCACATGTGGCCCAATAAATATACAGCCACCCAAAACTAGATAAGATTGATGAAGCTAAAAAGTGCATACTGAAAGGGACCGGATATAGATCTCTCTTGAGAGACACAGCCAGAGCATGTCAAATACAGAGGTCAATGTTAGCAGCAAATCACTGAGCTGAGAACAGGACCCCCTTTGGGGGAATTAGAGGAGGGATTGAAAGAGTTAAAGAATCTTGCAACCCCATAAGAGCAACAATGCCAACCAACCAGAGCTTCCAGGGACTAAACCACTACCCAAAGACTATACATGGACTGACCCAGGGCTCCAACTGCATATGTAGCAGAGAATAGCCTTGTTTGGGCACCAGTGGAAGGGGAAGTCCATGGTCCAGCCAAGGTTGGACTCCCAGTGCGGGGGAATATTGGAGGAGGGGCGGTAAGTGGGTGGATGGGGGGAACATCCGTATGGGGAAGGGAGAGGGAATGGAGGTTTGGACAGGAAACTGGGAAAGGGAATAACATTTGAAATGCAAATATAGAAATATATCTAACAAAAAATGCTGAAGTAAAGCTGTTACTATGGCCCTTTTTTATATAGAAAAATTAGCATTAAAATCTATGCAACAAGAAGTGTTGAAAGAAATCTTGAGGCTGAAAAAATAACATTAAACTGAAATTTAGATTATTGAGAAGAATGAAAAACACTAGAAATGGTAAATATTAAATATACAAAGATATGACAAATTTTATATTTTAGCTCCTTCCCTTAATTTTTAAAGGGATATACATATTGTTGCTTAAGATTTTTCATAATTAGGCATTGTGGAGTTTCTGAGTGGTATGTAAGTTTATATAGCACCTGGGCTCAGAGAACATTGTGGAAAAGGGGACAGAAAGACTGTAAGAACTAGAGGATCAGGGAGTTTGCTGTGAGATTACATCTCCTAGTAATATCAAAAGCTACATACATAAAGTTTCATTATCATGATTACCCAGATGTGAGGTGAACAAAGATGATACAAATGGACATGCCAAATTGGATAGGGAAAAATCCATGAATCCTCAACTCCTACACAAAGAATTCTAGGCAAAAAGAAAAGCTTGGAGTGGAAGAGATAGTTTTTCCACAGAAGAGTACTTCACTTGGTTGTTCAATGCCAAATGGTGTCAGCCCTGAAAATATACATACAATGAACAGTGTATGAACTGAATAGGTTATATTTAGGGATATATATGCATATACATATACACATATATGGATACAATGATAATGGTTAAACAGACCATGAATTTGAGGAAAGCAGGGAGAGGTATATGAGAGGGTTTGGAAGGAGGAAAGGGAAGGGAGGAATGTTGTAATTATAATTTCAAAACATTTGAAGAATTAGGCATTGTAGAGTTTATAAGTTCATAATGTCTATCTAGCACAAAGGATAGGCATGAAAATATAACTTCCTTATATATACTTAAAATACATTTTGTAGCTGGTGCCCGAACCTTGCTAATCCCGGCCCACAGCTCCCTGCTCCCAAACCCCGTGGGAGAGAGAGCTCATCGCCCAGACATGTGGGCAATCCTGAGACTGCAGGGCAGGAGAGACCGCCACTTCTGCCCACCTTCGCCCACATCCCTGGCCCAAGAGGAAACTGTATACGGCCTCTGGGAACAGATAGGGGCAGTCAAGCTGCAGGAGCCCTGCAGTCCCTGCACCCGGATCTGAATGGACCTGGTCAAACAGCTCCCTGCACCCAAATCCCGTGGCAAGGAAAGCTAGACCTTCAGAGGGGCAGACACTCCTGGGAAACCCTATTAAATAAATAACCCTATTAAAAATGGGGTTCAGAGCAAACAAAGAATTCACATCTGAGGAATGTCGAATGGTGGAGAAGCACCCAAAGAAATGTTAAACATCTTTAGTCATAAGGGAAATGCAAATCAAAACAACCTTGGGATTCTACCTCACAACAGTCAGAATGGCTAAGATCAAAAACTCCGGCGACAGCAGATGCTGTTGAGAATGTGGAGAAAGAGGAACACTCCTCTTGCTGTTGGGATTGCAGACTGGTACAACCATTCTGGAAATCTGGAGGTTCCTCAGAAAATTGGACATTGTACTACCTGAGGACCTAGCTATACCTCTCTTGGGCATATACCCAAATGATGCTCCAACATACAACAAAGACACGTGCTCCACTATGTTCATAGCAGCCTTATTTATAATAGCCAGAAGCTGGAAAGAACCCAGATGCCCTTCAACAGAGGAATGGATACAGAAAATGTGGTACATCTACACAATGGAATACTACTCTGCTATCAAAAACAATGACTTTTATGAAATTCATAGGCAAATGGATGGAACTGGAAAAATCATCCTGAATGAGTAACCCAATCACAGAAAAACACACATGGTATGCACTCATTGATAAGTGGATATTAGCCCAAATGCTTGAATTACCCTAGATGCACAGAACACATGAAACTCAGGGGTGACCAAAATGCGGATGCTTTACTCCTTCTTTAAACAGGAACAAGAATACCTTTGGCAGGGAATAGGGAGGCAAAGTTTAGAACAGATGCTGAAGGAACGCCCATTCAGAGCCTGCCCCACATGTGGCCCATACACATACAGCCACTAAACTAGATAAGATGGATGAAGCAAAGAAGTGCAGGCAGACAGGAACTGGATGTAGATCTCTCCTGAGAGACACAGCCAGAATATGGCAAATACATAGGCAAATGCCAGCAGCGAACCACTGAACTGAGAACGGCACCCCCGTTGAAGGAATTAGAGAAAGGACTGAAAGAACTTGAAGGGGCTTGAGACCCCATATGAACAACAGTGCCAACCAGCCAGAGGTTCCAGGGACTAAGCCACTACCCAAAGGCTATACATGGACTGACCCTGGGCTCCAACCTCATAGGTAGCAATGAAAAGCCTAGTAAGGGCACCAGTGGAAGGGGAAGCCCTTGGTCCTGCCAAGGCTGGACCCCCAGTGAACATGATTGTTGGGGGGGAGGGCGGTAATGGGAGGAGGATGGGGAGGGGAACACCCATATAGAAGGGCAGAGGGAGGGGTTAGGGGGATGTTAGCCTAGAAACTGGGAAAGGGAATAACAATTGAAATGTAAATAAGAAATACCCAATTTAATAAAGATGGAAAAATACATTCCGCTTATATATGCTTATATATTTTGCTTCATTTTATATGGAGTAGTAAATAATTCATTTCTGTGTGAGTGTGTGTGCATGTGCATGGATATGCATTCATGGAGGCCAGAGGATAACTTGGGTGTTTTATAAACATGACTTATGTACCTTCAGATAAGGTATATTCTATATTATGTGAAATAATTAGCAAGATTGTTAATCTTGTCTTTAAATTTATATATCCTTTTGATTCTCTATGTTAAAAATAGTTCACATGATTATAGATTTCTCTTTTTTGGTAATTCAACTTTATTGTAAGGCTACACTATTGTATGATTATGATTTTATTTTTTATCTTTTTGTGGTTATTAATAATGTAAAGCTTTTTATTATATAAGGTGAAACTTGTTATGAATATTTGGTCTGTATCTTATATACTTATATGTGATATAAATTTATTTAAGGTTTATTTAAGGTTATCTTTATCTCTAATAACACATTTGCTTTAGAACAGAATTTTCTAGTGACATTTTGCATACATTTTTTGATACTATGAACCCAGGCATAAGACAGTCTGCCTTTAGAGATTCATTTATTTTTAAAGTTTTTTGAATCTCTCTCTCTCTCTCTCTCTCTCTCTCTCTCTCTCTCTCTTCTCTCTCTCTCTCTCTCTCTCTCTCACACACACACAGAGAGCGAGAGAGAGAGAGAGAGAGAGAGAGAGAGAGAGAGAGAGAGAGAGAGAGAGAGAAGTGAGGGGTGGTAGTGTGCATCCATGTGTGGCATAGCATACATGTCAAGGTCAGAGAACAATTTTGTGGAGTTGGTTCTCTCCTTTCACCTTTATATGGGTTCTGGGGATTAAACTCAATTTGCTATGCTTGCACAGTAAGTGCCTTTACCTAACTTGCTATTTCTCTGGCCTTGCTGTTCGTATTTTAAATTGTTACTTAGGAAGATAATGAGAATATCTTATAGTAAAGTTAAACATGCAACATGCTCATGATTCAGACATTCCAATTTTAGGTACTTATCGTAGAAAATTACTATATATTTGTACCACAGATGTTCTTAAGAACATAGAATTAAGGATCTAAGAATAATTGAACACATAAACAATCTGTGATATATTCATGTAATGGAATATTAACCAGAGAAAATGAATAAAGTTTATTATACATAAAACTATTTGGTACAAGTTTTGCATCAAAAAAGCAAAAGAAAGAATATATATACCTTGAAAGTTTTGGATAAATTTCAAAAACAAATAGTCATTTGAGAGAATATATAAGACTGATCAATAGTATTTGATGAAACATGCAAAACAGAAAAATATTAAGTAATATTTACTGGGTTGACAGATGGCTCAGTTGCTAAAAGCAGCTGCCACTAAATCTGAGAACCAGAGTTAAGATTCTTGGGTCCACATGGTAGAGAGAGAAAACTGACTCCTGCCAGTTGTTCTCCAATCTCACATGAATGTGGTGGTACTCTTTTGACCCTTTCTATATAAATAGATAAATATAATAAAAAAATTAAAAATACTAAAACAGTCCTTACTTATAAACATTAATACTTGTAACTCCTTTGAGGAGGCTGTAGGGGAAACCAAAGAAGATGAACAAAAGTCATTATTGATATTGGTAATACCTGTACCTTAGAGTTAATAGTTAATTTATGGATACTCAATGCTTTCTGTTTCACTGCCAACACTATATCTTCTTGATGGTATTCTTGTCAACTGCTGTGACACATTTCTTTAGTTACAATTTATGTCTCAGGTAAAGTGAATCTGGATAGTAGGTTCTGGTTCAGGGTTCTTTGTATCTCTTGATAATTACCATTGAGGCATATAATATATACAATATGAGAAAGCAAAAACATTTAAAAGCATTCTTTACAGAAAATACACAATATATTTTTATTTTAATGCATGGGATTTCAGTTGGAAGAGTTAATTAAAAATTACCAACATAAATATTTTTAAGGACTTTATTAAGGGCTAGGCATGGTGGCATAGCCTTTATTCCCAACACTCCGGAGGCAGAGGCAGAGTCAGGCATATTCTGTGAATTCAAAGACAGCCAGAGCTACATAGAGAGACCTAGTCTAAAGAGTCAAAAAGAAGAAAAAAGAAAATGAAAAAGAAATTCATTAAAAATAAATATGTGGTAATAACCCAGAAACAAAGACAGCATGGCAAGAACCCACAGCTGTGAGAAAGGCTCCTACCTTGGTTATGATAAACCAAACATACTGGCAGATGTGCTTGTGGATGGTGGTGGTGGGAAAGAGTCTTTGATTGGGTATAGACTCACAATAGATGCCAGAGAGCTCTCAGGCACCTGAGTTCTGCCACTAGTGAAAGATCTGATTTTTCTAGGTGGTTTTCTGCTTTGACATCACAAAGAAGTTGTAATGTAGCTGATATTAACCAGATGGAATGTATTAATTTAGATCTATGTGTAAGAAACCTATATGCATGCCAGGTTTACTCTTCAAACTCCAAGATTCTTTTAGAGGAATGCATTTTTGGTTTTGAGCTCCGTTCTGGGTGAGTTAGCCACAATGAATTTTCTTATACTAGCTTTGCTTCCTGTAGCTGCTGCTGCTGCTCTGCCCTTATCACCACAAGGGACACGGTAGACCATTTTATTTTCGTGTGCCTTGGTAGTTGTAAGTTCACGTATATAGTATGCTTACATTACTCAAAGCTGGATTTAAAGTTTAATTCAATCTGATAGAATATGCTAGGGCATATCAGTGGAAGCTTGTATATATTTTTATGGAGTATTATAATTTTTAAGTAAAATGTTTTGAAATAAAAAATGTGGTTATTGATATTATATTGCTTGGCAAGACTAAATTCATATTTTAAGAGTCAAGTTAGACTTTGAAAATTGAAACACATCTCTGAATATGAAAAATGCAAAAAAAGATTCAATCATAATTTTCAAGAATCTTAGGGTTTACAAAACTACAGGTGGATATGGACTATTTTCAAGAAGTCTATGGGGGTTGGGGATTTAGCTCAGTGGTAGAGCGCTTGCCTAGCAAGCGCAAGGCCCTGAGTTCGGTCCCCAGCTCTGGGGGGGGGGAGAAGTCTATGGAATTTACTAAAATTAATGTTACTTTTTTTACTTATAGGTCAATAAATTAGAGTTGGAATTAGCAAGTACCAAGCAAAAATTTGAAGAAATGATTAACAACTACCAGAAAGAAATTGAGATAAAAAAGATTTCAGAAGAAAAGCTTTTGGGAGAGGTAGAAAAGGCTAAATATGTCGAGAACTTATTGTGTTAAAATATTTGTTGATTAGCTTTAAAAATTAGTACTTTTGCTGGGGGTGGGGTGCACGCCTTTAACTCCAGCACTGAGGAGGCAGAGGCAGGTATGGATCTCTGTGAGTTTGAGGCCAGCCTGGTCTACAGAGTTAGTTCTAGGACAGCCAGGGCTACACAGAAAAACCGTCTCTAAAAATAAAATAGTACTGTTAACTTTTAAATTGTTATTTAAGAAGTTTTAATATATTCATAATAAGGAAAATTATCAGATATAGAAAATATTCTAAATATTTAAATATAGAATAACTTGTAATTTAAAAATTTTTACAATATTTATGAAACTATTTATAATACATTTTACTTTTTGAAACATCCTAAAATAAATCAAGTAATTCCTTTTTTTATTTGTTTCATTTCTAATTTTCTGCTGTTTTATATATTTAATATAAGTAGAATATATGATTCTTAAGTGGAAAAGTTGAATTTTTAAAGTGGTAGAAGGTTCAGCACCAATAAATAAAAGAAATACTTTTTAAAATATTTGATAGGTTGAGAAAGCCAAAGCAACAGTTGATGAAGCCGTAAAGTTACAGAAAGAAATTGATTTACGATGCCAACATAAAATAGCTGAGATGGTAGCACTTATGGAAAAACATAAGGTAACAATATAATAAAATTAGCACTCAGAGCATATTTCTATTAAAATGAACTTTAAGGCAGTCTTCTGATTTATCAAAGAAATATTTTTTATACAAGAATAGCTCAGTATAGCTTGAATATTATTGATCCCCTGTCTCTTAAGTTCAGATCTTAACCACTCAAAGTTGAGCTGAGCTGCTACCGTACCTGGTACCTCACATCTCGTTATCACTTAGAGTAAAGAGAAGTAGTCATGTTTTCTGAATTCTTCTAGTAGTCTCATAACACTTAACATCTTTTATTAACTACATACCAGGATATTTCTCATTAATAATTTCTATTTACTTAATGTATCTGACATTTACAAATTGAACAAATTTTATCAAGGGAATAAATAAATGAAAAACTTGTAGTTGTGAGCATAGCCTTTAATGGCTGATCCATCTCTCCAGTCTGGGAAAAGACTTTTTTTGTTGTGAGTACATTTTATTTTTGTGTTGTTGGGTAATTCTTCTTTTAGGAAAGATTAATTTTCCTTCAACTTTGGAAAGGAAGTAGGGTAACTTCACCTATTAATTTTTAAATAATGGTTCCAGAATCTAACATTATTATGAGGTAATATATCAATAGTAATTGGAATTCTGACTTTAAGTACTATTATAAGCTAATAGATTCAAATTTGGAAGGTTTCAGTCTAGTGCAGTTTCTAGTCTGTATCAAAAAGTTTGTTTTGTCTTTGTCCCAGAAGAGCCTCTCCAAACTGATAAGGAAGTCCTTTTGACCTGATTTGAAAAGTCTTTGATTTCTTTTTGTCATGTCAAAAAAATTTTAAGGCTTGTATTGTGTTTTTGGTCTTAGATTTGGAGTCAGTAACTTTTCTAAGACATCTTGGTGTCATGTTCATATTGAACAAGACTGACTTTGTAGCCCAGCTTGGTATTAACCTTGTAATAATCAAGTCCCAGCCTCCCAAGTGCTAGGTTTATGGACATGGTGAACTTATCCAACTCAGCTATACTTAAGAGATGGGTTTTAGTGTTTCCAACGAAGGTAACAATTTCTTGTTGTGTCGGACTGGATCTCAGACTTGTTTGTTTCACTGTTTAGGTTGTTAGAATATATACGAAAGTACATATTCACATAAATGTATAGTGACACTTGCCTTTTGGTGTAGCATACCAATATATTTTTTTTTCTCTGCAGAGCTGTAGAACCTCCTGATGCACTCTGGGGGGCACTGTGCAGCCCCACCAAAGGCGCGTACCAATCTTATAAAACATAATTTATTTCATTTTAATATGCCTACAATGCCTTTTTTGTTTAATACAGCACCAATATGATAAGATTGTTGAAGAAAGAGACTCAGAATTAGGACTTTATAAAAACAGAGAACAGGAACAGTCTTCAGCAAAGGCTGCTTTGGTAAGATACAGAACAAATATTGATAAAGGCCACCTTTTTAAATGCCAGAATTGAAGAAAAAGAATAACACTAAGTAGAGCCATGATATTTGATCTGTAGAATCTGAAAGGATTTTACCTATTTTCTAATTGAATGCTTTTCCAATTTATTTTATATTGTAGTCTAAAGTGTCTTTTCAACACAGGTATTAAAAAGTCAGTTAAACTGATTTTAAAGCCTGGATGTTTAGGAGAGGAGAGTGGAGTGGAATTAGAGAATATGTGTATATGTATGTTTATATGTATAATATGCCATTTTAGTCCTTAGAGAAAACTATGAAAAACTTGAAACTTATTTACATTGTGTTAGGTTATGTTCTATTATGAATGTTCATGTTTTCTAAGTTAATTCTTTCTAGAGCTGAATTTATTTAGAGCACTGGATTACAGTTTCATTGATTTGAGAAAGTGTAGAAGCACTTATGCATTTCATCTTTATCTTTATTTTTCTTTTTTTTTTCATCTTTATTTTTCTTTAGGAGACTGAATTATCTAATATCAGAAACGAACTTGTATCCCTTAGGAAGCAACTTGAAGTAGAAAAAGAAGAAAAAGTAAGTTTTGTGGCATTACATATAAGATAACTGTAGGATTTTGGTATGGTTCAACTTTATGTTTTATAAATGTTATAAAATATTTTGACAAATTTTGGTAATTAATAGTAAGAAAACACAGCTTTTCTCTATCTTTCCCTACAAGTATTTTGCATATTTCATTTAAATATACATACATATATATATATTTTCAGGAATCCAAATGCTTTCAGATATGCAGTATTTGTTTGAGAAATATCTCAAGAGCAGGCACTTGATTGCAGAGGATCCAAATTCAGTTCCCAGCACCCACTCCAGGCAGCTCACAGCTGCTTATAATTATAGCCAGGGGGAAATCAAATACTTCTAGCCTCTTGCAGACACCTGCATATACCCAACTCAGATAGGCACAGATAATTAAAAATAAGTCTTAAAAAGGAAATATTGTCTCATAGTAAATGCTTGTATATTTAATGTGAGTTTTCAAAAGGCTATTCATAGTTATAGAAAAAAATTCTTACTACATATTTTGTAGTTTTTGCAAGGTGCTTTAGCTAACACTTAAAATACCAAATCTCCTTTAAAATTTGTTTGTATGGCATATATTCTGCTAGGTATAAATAGCTTAATAATTATTAAACAGCATATGCAGTATTAACCATCTTTTGTAATGGTTAGGTTATATGTTCAAGGTTACATAAGAAAATAGAATAGCTAGAATCAATTATAAATTTTTTAAAGATTTATTTTATTTATATGAGTACACTGTAGCTGTCTTCAGACACACAGAAGAGGGCATCAGATCCCATTTCAGATGGTTGTGAGTCACCAGGTGGTTGCTGGGAATTGAACTCAGGACCTCTGGAAGAGCAGACAGTGCTCTTATCCGCTGAGCCACCTCTCCAGACCTTATTTGTGTTTATTAAAGAGGAAAAATTGATTCAAACTCTGGAAACAAAATAAAATTTTAAGAAAGTTCAGGGTGGGCTGGTGAGATGGCTTAGCAAGTTCATTTACTCAATGGAATACTACTCAGCCATCAAGAACAAGGACATCCTGAGTTTTGCAGACAAATGGAACTAGAAAATATCATCCTAAGTGATGTAACTCAGACCCAAAAGGACACACATGGTATGTTCTCACTAATGTGTGGATATTACCCCACCCCACCCCAAAAAGTACACAATATCCAAGATACAGTCTACAGAACTCAAAAACATCAACGAGCTGAAGGGCCCAAGTGAGGATGCCTCAGTCAGTCCCACTTTGGAGGAAGAAGAAAGCAACCAAAACTGGGAAGAGGGAGGGATCTGGAAGGGAAAGGGGATGGAGGGGAGGGGAGGGGAACAGATCTGGTATTGGCTCTGAATGGCCATTCCTTGAGTCGCTGCTCTAAACTTTGCTTCCATATCCCCTCCTATGGATATGTTTTCCTCTTTTAAGAAGGAGTGGGAGCATCCGCACTTTGGTCATCCTTCTTCCTGAGCTTCCTGTGGTCTGTGGATTGCATCTTGGGTAATTCAAGCTTTTAGGCTAATATTTACTTATCAATGAGTACACACCAAATGTGTTTTTCTGTGATTGGGTTACTTCACTCTGGATGATATTTTCTAGTTCCATCCATTTGCCTATGAATTTCATGAAGTCATTGTTTTTGATAGCAGATTAGTATTCCACTGTGTAGATGTACCACATTTTCTGAATCCATTCCTCTGTTGAAGGGCATCTGGGTTCTTTCCAGCTTCTGGCTATTATAAATAAGGCTGCTATGAACATAGTGGAGCACGTGTCTTTGTTGTATGTTGGAGCATCATTTGGGTTTATGCCCAGGAGAGGTATAGCTGGGTCCTCAGGTAGTGGAATATCCAATTATGTGAAGAACCTCCAGACTGATTTCCAGAGAGGTTGTACCAGTTTGCAATCCCACCAACAATGGAGGAGTGTTTCTCTTTCTCCACATCCTCGCCAGCATCTGCTGTCACCTGAATTTTTCGTCCTAGCCATTTTGACTGGTGTGAGGTGGAATCTCAGGGTTGTTTTGATTTGCATTTCCCTTATGACTAAAGATGTTGAACATTTCTTTAGGTGCTTGTTGGCCATTTGATAGTCCTCAGCAGAGAATGTTTTGTTTAGCTCTGTACCCCATATTTTAATGGGGTTATTTGGCTCTCTGGAGTCTAACTTCTTGAATTCTTTGTATATTTTGAATATTAGCCCTCTACCAGATGTAAAGATCTTTTTCCAATCTGTTGGTTGCTGTTTTGTACTAAGAACAGGGTCCTTTGCCTTACAGAAGCTTTGCAGTTTTATGAGGTCTCATTTGTTGATTCTTGATCTTAGAGCATAAGCCATTGGTATTTTGTTCAGGAAAATTTCCCCAGTGCCCATGTGATCCAGACTCTTCCCCACTTTTTCTTCTATTAGTTTGAGTGTATCTGGTTTAATGTGGAGGTCCTAGATCCACTTGGACTTATGCTTTGTACAGGGCAATAAGAATGGATCGATTTGGATTTGCATTCCTCTACATGCTGACCTCCAGTTGAAGCAGCACCATTTGTTGAAAATGCTATTTTTTTTTCGATTGGATGGTTTTAGCTCCTTTGTCAAAGATCAAGTGACCATAGATGTGTGGGTTCATTTCTGGGTCTTCAGTAATATTCCATTGATCTACCTGCTTGTCTCTGTGCCTGTAACATACAGTTTTTATGACTATTGTACTGTAATACTGCTTGAAGTCAGGGATGGTGATTCCCCCAGAAGTTCTTTTATTGTTTAGAATAGTTTTTGCCTTTCTGGGGTTTTTGTTTTTCCAAATGAACTTGCAAATTACTGTTTCTAAGTTTATGAAGAATTGAGTAGGTATTTTGATGGGGATTGCATTGAATCTGTAGATCGCTTTTGGTAAAATGGCCATTTTTACTATATTAATCCCACCAATCCATGAGCATGGGAGATCTTTCCATCTTCTGAGGTCTTCTTCAATTTCTTTCTTCAGAGACTTGAAGTTCTTATCATACAGATCTTTTACTTGCTTGGTTAAAGTCACACCGAGGTATTTTATATTATTTGGGAGTACTATGAAGGGTGTTGTTTCCCTAATTTCTTTCTCGGCTTGTTTCTCTTTTGTGTAGAGGAAGGCTACTGATTTATTTGAGTTAACTTTATACCCAGCCACTTTGCTGAAGGTGTTTATCAGGTTTAGTAGTGCTCTGGGGGTACTTTTGGGATCACTTAAATATACTATCATATCATCTGCAAATAGTGATATTTTCATTTCTTCCCTTCCAAAATATATACCTTTGACCTCCTTTTGCTGTCTGATTGCTGTGGCTAGGACTTCGAGTACTACATTGAGTAAGTAGGGAGAGAGTGGGCAGCCTTGTCTAGTCCCTGATTCTAGTGGGATTGCTTCAAGTTTCTCTCCATTTAGTTTGATGTTAGCTATTGGTTTGCTGTGTATGGCTTTTACTATGTCTAGGTATGGGCCTTGAATTCCTATTCTTTCCAGGACTTTTATCGTAAAGGGGTGTTGAATTTTTTCAAATGCTTTCTCAGCATCTAATGAAATGATCATGTGGTTTTTATCTTTCAGTTTGTTTATATAGTGGATTACGTTGATCGTTTTCCATATATTAAACCATCCCTGCATAGCTGGGATGAAGCCAGCTTGATCATGATGGATGATCGCTTTGATGTATTCTTGGATTTGGTTTGCAAGAATTTCATTGAGTATTTTTGTGTCAATATTCATAAGGGAAATTGGTCTGAAGTTCTCTTTCTTTGTTGGGTCTTTGTGTGGTTTCAATATATGAGTACTTGTGGCTTCATAGAAGGAATTTGGTAGTGCCCCGTCTGTTTCCGTTTTGTGGAATAGTTTGGATAGTATTGGTATGAGGTCTTCTCTGAAGGTCTGATAGAATTCTGCACTGAACCCTTCTGGACCTGGGCTCTTTTTGGTTGGGAGACCTTTAATGATGGCTTTTATTTCTTTAGGAGTTATGGGGTTGTTTAGATGGTTTATTTGTTCCTGATTTAACTTCGGTACCTGGTATCTGTCTAGGAAATTGTCCATTTCCTCCAGATTTTCAAATTTTGTTGAATATAGGCTTTTGTAGTAGGATCTGATGATTTTTTAAATTTCTTCAGATTCTGTTGTTATGTCTCCCTTTTTATTTCTGATTTTGTTAATTTGGACACACTGTCTGTGTCCTCTGGTTAGTCTGGCTAAGGGTTTATCTATCTTGTTGATTTTCTCAAAGAACCAGCTCCTGGTTTTGTTGATTCTTTGTATAGTCCTTTTTGTTTCTACGTGGTTGATTTCAGCTCTGAGTTTGATTATTTCCTGCCTTCTACTCCTCTTGGGTGTATTTGCTTCCTTTTGTTCTAGAGATTTTAGGTGTGCTGTCAAGCTGGTGACATATGCTCTCTCCTGTTTCTTTTTGCAGGCACTCAGAGCTATGAGTTTTCCTCTTAGCACAGCTTTCATTGTGTCCCATAATTTTGGATATGTTGTGCATTCATTCATTAAATTCTGACATCTTTAATTTCTTTCTTTATTTCTTCCTTGACCAGGTTATCATTGAGTAGAGCATTGTTCAACTTCCATGTATATGTGGGTGTTCTTTCCTTATTGTTATTGAAGACAAGCTTTAGTCCGTGGTGTTCTGATAGGGCTAACAGGATTATTTCTCTTTCTGTATGTGTTGAGGCCTTTTTTT
>NC_046156.1:55188740-55196276 GCF_011064425.1 Rattus rattus
CTGAGATCTTCCAAATCAAAATCTGGACGTCTGCAGGTTCCTGGGATGATTATTATGTGCACATGATGATTCAGTAAGCACTGCTTTAGAATTTGTCCTCTAGCAGGAGAGGGCTGCCAATATGGAAAGCACATTCTAGGCAGGGTGTGTCTGATGAGTGGTAAGGATAGCAGGTTAAACAGGTGGTTATAAATGGTTATTAAGTAGGCTAAAGCTATCCCAAGGTGGTTTGGGAACTCCAGCATTCCAGATTGCCACAATCACAGAATTCTTACCAGTTAATTAGCCTTTTAGAATCTTTAACCTAACCTCAAGTACCTCTTTTTTTCTCCCTTGGGAACTTCAACTCATGAAGTAAACTGTAAGCTTGTTTCATGTAAGAAAAGTGAGAGTTGGGGCTGGAGAGATAGCTCAGTGGTTAAGAGCACTGACTGCTTTTCCAGAGGTCCTGAGTTCAAATCCCAGCAAGCACATGTTGGCTCGCAACCATCTGTAATGGGATCTGATGCCCTCTTCTGGTGTGTCTGAAGACAGCTACAATGTACTCATAAACATGAAAAGTGAGAGTTTCTATTACTTTTATATTTTTTAGTTACTATATTGGGTCAAGCTAGGATCCATGTATAGGCTGTTTTTCTTTTCTTCCTTTTTTTTTTTTTTTAAAGATTTTATTTATTTAATGAATGTGAGTACACTGTAACTGTCTTTAGACACACCAGAAGAGGGCATGGGATCCTGTTACAGATGGTTATGAGCCACCATGTGGTTGTTGGGAATTGAACTCAGGACCTCTGGAAGAGCAGTCAGTTTTCTTTTTTTTTCTTTTTTTTGTTCTTTTTTTCGGAGTTGGGGACCGAACCCAGGGCCTTGCGCTTCCTAGGCAAGCGCTCTACCACTGAGCTAAATCCCCAACCCCAAATTTGAATTTCTAAAAGACCATGCATGCATTAAGACAATAAGATGTTTTTATAATTCTGTAGGAATATTCATTTCTAATTTTTGAATTTCTAAAGACCATACATGCATTAAAGACAATAAGAATGTTTTTATAATTCTGTGAATATTCATTTCTAATTTTTAATTGGTCATTGGCTAAGTTGCACGACCAAAAAGTTTCAGATGTTTGTCTAAATCTCTCACGTTCCATTCAATGAAAGTTTCTATGTTCAACTTATAAAATGCCTTTTTTTCTTAAAAATTTTTATCTGTATACATTTTGAGAATCAATATGATTTGTGATCTTTTTAATTGGGTATAAATTATAACTATAGTATTGGATATCTGAAAGCTCTTGAAATATTTTAGGCTGAATTAGTACATTCTACAGTAAAATCCTCCATCTTTAGTGCCTATGTTATTTGTAGCCCTATGGTAACAGAGGAACTGATAAAAAGCTCGAATCTTTTTTATGGATTACAGGGCTTTAGGAAAAAGGCGTCATCTTCAAGTCCTTGTGTCCCTTGTATCCTGCTAGGTGACAGTATTTTAGGGGTCATAATAGTCACCTTCCCTAGACTAATTGAAGATCACTTTTAAAAAATTGGTTTTCCTTTCTCTGAATGAGTAGAAAAGTCTAGGGACTTTAGGGCTTAGAAAACTATTATGTGCATATAATGCAACCGATAATCTTATTATATCCTAATATGTATTGAACTTGGCCTGAACATGTGTCTGTGCACCATACATTTGCCTGGTGTTTGCAGAGACCATCAGAGGGTGTCACATGCCCTGAAACTGTAACTATAGTTGGTTTGTGCTGCTTTATGGGTGCTGGGAATGGATCCTAGGTCTTTTGAAGGAGCAGCCAGTGCTCTTAACCTCTGAGCTCTCTCTCTCTCCTCATATAGCCTGCATTTCTAACATTCCTAGAGTAGTGTTAATGACACTAGGAGTCACAGGTTTATAGATTATATATATGACTTCCATGTGAAAACAGTAACAAACTATCAGTATAGTAATGTTAAAATAAAAGCAATTGTTTTTTTAAGCATCACTGAGATGGAAGGGTATGCATGAAGAAGGATGATGGTTGTATATGTTGCCACAGGGCAAATGTTTACATATTTTAAGTTCTGTTTTTTTGTTTTTTTTTTTTTTTCCTCAAAAGAATTTCTGTTCTTAGGATTGGAAATTTCATTGAGGCATATTTTCAAAGTTGTAGTGAACATGTTTTCCATCTGGCCTGAGGTAAAAAAGCATACATACAAAAACTTTATTTGGGTGGTAACTATTTACTTTTGTAATAGAAATATCTGAATATAATATTATTCTGTAGGATGACTATCCAACTTTAATGTCTTGTTTTACAGAATAAAAAAAAATTATTTCCTGTCATGTGTTAGGATAATGCTCTCAACCTTTGATTACTATATTGATATTTTGTAATATTGATAGTTGTGATAGATAGATAGTTGAAGGCGGAATTAGTAGAATAGTATATATGGGAAATAAGCTAAACCCTTGAGGAACTCTAGGCACTAGTACATTGTGTAAAAAGAAAAATAAATATTTGAAGTTGCTGCCTTTAAAAATATTGCCAACAAACATAGCAGGTTTGATTGTTTTCTGTAGTTCTTGGTACAGCCCTTAATAAACTCACTTTGACCCCACTCAGTGCTTTTTCCACGAGATGTTTTAAGAATGTTTTTCTACTCATAGGTCACAAGGTTAGGAAGATTGCTGACACTTTTTTTCTTTTCTGTTTTTTAAACAATCAGCTTAATAGGCTTTTTCCTGGAGTACAAGTTCATGGAACAGTCCATACCTCATATACAGGGTTTCCAGTACATGATGATACATTTTAAGCGTGGTGTTGTTCTGAGTATTAACAGGTGGTTTTTTAGAAGTTGTGTGTATTGGATACACAGTGGTACTTAACTCTCAGAAATGATATGGGATAACTGCAATGTTGAGTTCGTAACCTAAAGAACCATATGTGTGTTGATATAGAGCAGTGTGTACATTGGAAGATTGTTTGTTAATGTTTGGAGACTATTACAAATGAAACAGGCTTTGAGTGCATGCTAAGTGTGATTAATTCCATACTGTTTTCTCTCCTAATATTACTAAGGCAAGTTTTTTCCCTAGACGCCATTGTCTTCTGCTTTCTAGCAGTTTACTTGTTCTCCTCTGCTCTTTACTTACCTCCTTGTAATACTGCTGACATGTTTTCCTCCACCCACTGTGCTGCCAATATACTTTAGGAAATGATAGAACTCAGCTTGTTTATTGCTTTCATTGAAAATGCATGGCATTATCTCAGATTTTTTGTAGCTTCCTGTTCATTAAATCTGAGTTAAGTCTAAGATACATGCCCCCCAAATGACTCAGTTCCTGTAATCAGGGAAATTGTAAGAGGCATTGTTTTACATCGCATGCTATCAATTACTACTGTAGTTCTTTTCATTTGATATGTAGTATAGTCTTAGATTTTCATAACATCGTAAACTGAGACATAATCTTGTCTAACATCTATACAGTACAAAATTATTTAGAAATCCCCTTTGAGGTTAATCAGCCATTTGGGACTATCTCTTTATAAGGTTTTATGAAAACTTGTATGCATTGCTTAGGAAAAGTAAGCTTATTTGCCTATAAGAGTGTTTTCTCTCTCCCTCTCCTCAGCTCCTTTTCTTCCTCCCTCCTCCTCCTCCTCCTCTGTGTGTGTGTGTGTGTGTGTGTGTGTGTGTGTGTGTGTGTGTGAATACATGTGTGTATAAGCAGAAGTCAATATCATGTCTTCCTCAGTTAGTCCTCATCTACTTTTTTGAGCAAGATCTCTCCCCACTAAACCTAGGGAGCTCACTAATTAACTAGACTGGCCAGCCAGTGAGCTCTAAGGATTCAGTTGTCTCCTCCTCCCCAGCACTGAATTTATAGGATTGTGGGGATCTAAAGTCTGGTACTCAAACTTGTGTAGCAAAAACTTTATGGACCAAGTCATCTTTCCAATCCCTCGCCCCTTCTTGGTCTCTTAGAGAAGATACTGCATTAACTACATTGTCTATTTGTGTTCTAGATTCTGACCCTCAGCCAGGGTCTTATGCTTTCCGGACTGGATTCTAACTCGCTATGTAGTTGGACTTATAACCCTCCTGTCTACTTTTTGAATGTTAGTACTATATGCAGTGCCACCAGTCCTAGTGTATGCAGTGCTGGGAGTTGAGCATAGGCTTTCATGCATATTAGACAAGCACTGATTAGCTCACCATATCATGAGCCCCTGTTGTTTTAAAATATACATAAAATAAGCTTACCATCTTGACCATTAAAGACTGTGCTTCTGTGGAATTAATTACATTCAGAATGTTATAATCATCACTGTTCATTTCCAAAGATTTTTCCACCATCATAAACAGAAGCTACCCATTTGCTTAGGGTTTTCAGTAATAATAAGCCATCCTTACTTCTCCAACCTTTGCCTCCTCCATTTTAAATATAAAAGGGGAGAGATTATATACATGAATTGCTGCTTTGTATATGTCCTTTAAAAGACAAGTTTTTCTTTTCATTCTAAAGCAAATCTTTGTCTTGATCTTATTGTTTATAATTTTTTCAATTACATACTTTACTATGATGTATATCTTGAGAGACTCCAATTACGTTCGGGTTCTAGTACCAGAGAGGCTAGCAACCCTGATGTACTGTGGAAGGAGAGGAAGATGGATGTAGGTGTTCACAGTGCACTTTTCATGGTCTATTTTTTTTTCTTTTTTCTTTTTTTTTTTTTTTTGATTTTGGGCTGGGGACTGAACCCAGGGTCTTGAGCTTGCTAGGCAAGCGCTCTACCACTGAGCTAAATCCCCAACCCTTCATGGTCTATTTTTAATCTTGTAGATAGCCCAATGTCTGTCACCTCAGAAACGTGTTTATACTGGTAGTTACCCTCCTGAGTTACCCTAGTGACTTTTGTCTGACTCATGTTTAGTTTATGTCCTCATGACTATCACTCTGGTTCTAGGAGCTGGACTTTGTGTTTTCTTTAGCCATTCAGAGGAAGAAGCCTCTGGTAGTTCCTGTTTCTTTAAACAGAAGGCCTACATTTGATATTATCACCTTAATTTAAATAGGAAATATGCTTGGAGGTCTAGATTCTGGTTAGATTCTCTTGCTCCATGTCATGTTAGGCAAGAGAGAAACAGAGCACTCACCAACAGCATGAAAATAAAATGACATGTTCTACTGTGATGGTTTGAATATGCTTGGCCCATGGAAAGTGGCAGTATTAAGGAGGTGTGGCCTTGTTGGAGCAGGTGTGGCCATGTTGGAGGAAGTGTGTCTTTATATAGGTGGCTTTGAGGGCTTCTCATGCTTAAGCTCTACCCAGTGTGGAAGAGACCTTCCTCCTGGTTGCCTATAGAGGAGAAGGAGAGTCTCTCCTGGTTGCCTTTGGATCAGGATGTAGTACTCTTGACTTCTTCTAGCACCATGTCTGCTTGTATACTGCCATGCTTCCTGCCATGATAATAATGGATTGAACCTCTGAAACTTGGTTATAGTTTCTCGTCACAGCAATAAAACCCAAACTTAGACAACTACTTTATTTCATGTGTTATTCTTTAGGATCCTAGGTTTGGTTCAACAGTGATGTATGAGAATTATGTTGATGAACAAAACTAGATCATTGATTGTTACCCTATGTGTTGAGGGTATTGGGTATTGGAAATTACAATTCTCTTGTTCTCAGGCATTTGCTATTTTATAATATTGTTGTGTTATAATTATTGGTGTAAATGTCTATCTACATATATATCCTGATAGTTCTACTTTTTTTTTCTAAAAATTCACAACTGTTATCAATGGCTTAATGGATTCATGGCTCATATGTAGGAAGTCTTTGCTCTATGGTTCCATTTGGTTGGTGGTTCAGATAGGTCTGCAGTTATAGATTAGGTAATTTTCTTCAATCTGTAAAGGTATTGTTCCAATGTCTTTTTAAACTTAAAAGTTTCTGTTGAGGAACACAATGTTGTCATTTCTGATCCCTTTTTGTGTGCCTTTCTCCCTACCACTCCCTCTATTTTTGGACATTTTCAATATTTCTTTATTATAAAAATAGAGAATATTAAGGATAATATGCTTTGAGATAAGGTCTCTTTAAAAATTACTATGAATGTATCAAGCGTATAAAGAAGTATAAGTTATAAGTATTTAGATTCATATCATGAAACCCAGGAAAGGCAACTTTATCAGTGCAGTTGAACTCTGTTCTCTCTGCCCTTTCTTTCTTTCTTTCTTTCTTTCTTTCTTTCTTTCTTTCTTTCTTTCTTTCTTTTTTATTGGATATTCTTTATTTACATTTCAAATGTTTATTCCTTTTACAGTTTCCCAGGACATAAGCCCCTATCCCATCCCCTCCCCTTTTTTGGGGTGTTCCCTCTGCCCAACTCCTCCCCCACTTCCTTGACATTCCCCCTACACTGGGAGTCTAGCCTTAGCAGGACTAAGGGCCTCTCCCATTGGTGCCCAACAAGGCCATCCTCTGCTACATATGCAGCTGGAACTATGGGTCTGTCCATGTGTACTCTTTGGGGAGTGGTTTAATCCCTGGGGCTGGTTGGTTGGTATTGTTGTTCTTATGGGGTTGCAAAGCCCTTCAGCTCCTTCAATCTTTTCCTAACTTCTCAAAGGGATCCGTTCTCAATTCAGTGGTTTTGCTACTGTTATTGACCTCTGTATTTGACATGCTCTGGCTGTGTCTCTCAGGAGATGGCTATGTCCAGTTCCAGTCAGCATCCACTTCTTAGCTTCATCAATATTGTGTAGGTTTGGTGGCTGTGTGTGTGTGTGTGTGTGTGTGTGTGTGTGTGTGTGTGTGTGTGTGTGTATGGCACCAATGGGAGAGGCCCTTGGTCCTGCCAAGGCTAGACCTCCCCAGTGTAGAGGAATGTCGAGGGTCCCCAGGTAGGGCAGGCTCTGAATGACCATTCCTTCAGTCTCTGCTCCAAACTTTGTCTCCATATCTCCTCCTGTGAATATTTTTGTTCCCCCTTTTAAGGACTGAAGCATCTGCACTTTGGCTGTCCTTCTTCTTGAGCTTCATGTGGTCTGTGGATTTTGTATCTTGGGTAATTCGAACTTTTGGGCTAATATCCACTTCTCAGTGAGTGCATACCATGTGTGATTTTCTGTGATTGAGTTACCTCACTCAGGATGATATTTTCTAGTTCCATCTGTTTGCCTATGAATTTCATGAAGTCATTGTTTTTGATAGTTGAGTAGTATTCCATTGTGTAGATGTACCACATTTTCTGTATCTATTCCTCTGTTGAAGGGCATCTGGGTTCTTTCCAGCTTCTGGCTATTATAAATAAGGCTGCTATGAACATAGTGGAGCATGTGTCTTTGTTGTATGTTGGAGCATCTTTTGGGTATATGCCCAAGAGAGGTATAGCTGGGTCCTCAGGTAGTGCAATGTCCAATTTTCTGAGGAACCTCCAGACTGATTAGAAGCTGGTTGTGCCAGCTTACAATCCCACCAACAATGGAGGGGTGTTCCTCTTTCTCCACATCCTCATGCATCTGCTGTCACCTGGG